>NW_007727946.1:0-57713 GCF_000696425.1 Galeopterus variegatus | reverse complement strand
AAAAAAAAAAAAAAAAAAAAAAAAAAAAAAAAAAAAAAAAACATGTCCAGTTAGTGTCTAATGAAAAAAAAAGAAATCATTCTACGTATTTCATACAAAATGAATTTAATACAAAGAATTAGCTGTTAAAAGAGCTCTGTTTTCATCTCACTATTTGCATTTCCTTTCCTCCTTCCCAGAAGGAATATTTTATTAAATTTGGTGTTTATTATGTTTATGCATTTCTTCATATATTTTTTGCTGTGTGTAGGCATCTCTAAACAATATATAGAATAACCTCACATGCTTTTAAATTTTATGTACTTAATGTCATATATATTTTACTGAAACGTGCTGTCATCACTTTACATTACTTTTTTGTCATTATTTCTGTGAAGTGTATTGTGAGTACATGGCTCTGATTAAGCACTTGGGGCTATATTTTACCCTTAAAGTGCTTCATTTACCTGAATCTCACAAGTTTTGACATAGTTTTTGCTATCGTTTATTTCTATGTATTCAAAAATATCCAGTATATTTTTAACCATGAATCACTGAGAAGTGAATTTTTTAAATTTCCAAACATACGAGTTTTTTAAGTTATCTTTTTGTTATAGATTTGTACCCTAATTGCAATGCATTCAGAAAAAAAAAATTAGTTTAATCCTGAGTCATTGAGATTTTCATGATCAAGCAGTCGGTCTGTATAAAATTACATGTGTCCTTGACAATAATGTATAGTCTTTAACTATTGGGTTCAGGATTCAATAAGTTTTTCTTAAAGCAATCTTTCCACGTTATTCAAATTTTTCACAGACTTTGAAATATGTAACCTACTTGATTTATCAATTATGAAGGTCAAAATTCTCTTGTGTTAATTATAGCCTTGTCAATTTCTCCTTGTAATTCCCTTTTTCTGTTTACTTTATATATATTGGGACAGTATACTCTTAAATAAATACAAGTTTAAAATGTTTCTATTTATTTGGTGAATTGAGTACTTTTTCATTATTTAGCGACATACATTATTACTTTTGTTGTCTGTTTTTATCTAAGTTTACTATAATTTCATCACTTTTTCTTAGGAGTTGCCTGATATGATTTTCTCCACCCTTTTACTTTAGGTGTTTCTCCTTATATTTAGATGAATCTATTGTATAAAGAATATATATAGATTTTCTTTACCCAATTTGATATATGCATTTTAATCAACAAATATAATTCATTCATATTTACTGAGTTAATCACATATTTGGATTTACTTCCCCATTATATTTTGAGCTTTTTATTTTTGCTGTTCCTTGTGTTCTTTATTTTTTTCTTTCTAATTTCCCAACTTTGGACTCATTGAATTTTTCATAATTCCTATTTTACTCTATTATTTTAGACAGTTGTACTCAATTTATACTATTTCACTGGGAGTTGCTAAATTGTTTACAAGCATATTTAACCTAAATTCTAATTGCATTATTATATTGTTAATATTGATTTTACCCACATTGTTATTTTAGATTTGTGTATATGTATTTTTTTTCATACTGTTTATTCTTTCATTTTAGACATTTCTATTGAGATCAAGTACGTCCTTCTTACAATGCATACCAGAAAGTTCTTACTGGAAATAATAAGAGCAGTGATAAAAGTCTGCTTTTATTATTTTGAAACTATATATTGTGCCTTAACTATCATAAGGCTATGTATACAATTTCAGATTGATAGTGATTTCCACTCATCAGCTTGCAAAACCTGGTTTCTAACTTTCTGTAGATAAATCTGTAGTAAGTCAGTTTTGCCTTGGTGGAGATACCCTGCCTTATTCTTCCATCTGTTCCTTAGATATTCTTTTGTCTTTGATATTTCTAAGCTCCATTACGATATATATAAAAGTGCATTTTTTAATTCCACTCAGGAGTTTTAGAAAATCTTCTTGAAACTGACATTTTTAATCAATTCTATGATCATCAGCCATTAATTCTTTGAAGATTGATCCTCCTCCTATGTTTTAATTTTTAGCTTTTGCAAATTCAGTTAAACTTACATTTTTTTTTTCTTTATTCTGTGTCTCAAATTTTATATATTCTCTCTCCTCCCTTCCCTTACCTGTTTCTCCATTCTGGATAAGTATTTCAGATCTATCTTTCAACTCAGTAATTTTCTTTTCAGTTGGCTGCAATCTGCTTTTAAATCACTTATTACCTTTATAAATTTAAATTTCTTTAATTATTGTTTATTGTTTCTGAAAATCCTATTTTTGTTTTTAAATATGCCTGTTCTTTTTTACAATCCCTCGTTCTTTGCTTATCTGCAAAATCAACATGAAAAGCTGAAGCACTATTCAGGGATCAAAATAGATTTCAATGAATGGAAAGACATCCATTATTTAGTGATATAAAAATCAGTTGTAAATTGATATTACAATAACATATAAATTTAATGAGATACTAACATGATTCCTAATAATAATAAAACAGGATTTACAAAATATTAAATGATCTTATTCTAAACTTTATATGGAAAAAGTAAGCAGGCAAGATTAACCAGAAAAAATGTAAAGAAAAAAGTCAGAATAATGAGGAGAGACTAGCTCTTTCAGATTTAAACCTAAAGCTTCAGTTATTCAGCAAAGTGGTATCACATAATTCTTGAAAGAAACAGAAGAATATATGGAAAATAATGTGCAAATGAACCAAAGGTTTAAATAAAGAAGATAAAAATCTCAAGAAAATAAAAGTTAAGAGATTATTTTATATTCTTCAGGTGGAAGATATATATATATATATATTTTTTTTTTTTTTTTTTTTTTTCCTTTTTTCGTGTCCGGCAACGGATCGCAACCCTCAGTGTCGCGCCCGCACCGGACCGGACCGGGACCGGCAACGGGATCGCAACCCTTGGTGTTGCGCCCGCACCTCGCTCAGCCAGTGAGTGGGAACCGGTCTGTATGTGGGATCCGAACCCTCGGCGGGAGTGCCGCTGCGCTCCCAAGCGGTGCACTGTAGCAGTGCGCCACCGGGCCGGCCCCGGAAGATATATTTTTAAGAACCATGAACAGATATCATTTTTAAAAAATTGACACACTTTTTGGTACCTAAAAGTCATTTTTCCCCCAATGACAAATATTCCACAAACTGAGGTAAAAAATTCAATCTAAATAACAGAAGGAGTCAATTTATTTCATGTATATTACGAGCTCCTAAAATTCAATAACGAAACCTGTAATCCACATTTTAAATTTTTCAAAAGTTTTATTTATCTATAATAAAATACAAATGCTAATTTCATTCATGATAAGATACACTGCAGCATTTTTAATACTAACAAAACATTAGAAAATACCCAAAAAGGTATAAATATGCTGTTTTTAAAATTATGTTATAAAATGGAATACAACACAGCCCTTAAAGAGATCTTGTCAGCTCTATGTGCAAAAATCTCTGAGATATACCACATTTAAAAGCAAAATAAGAATGTACATACCTATAATATTTGTGTTTTAAAAAGATATATGCATACGTACCTATAAAAAATATATATAATCGAGTCTTAGCACTAGTTGCATCCATGAATAAAATCTGTGCGGCTTAAAAACAGGGGTGGTAGGGAGACATATTTTGCTGTTTAATCTTTTATATTTTGTCCCATGCAACACATAATCTGCCTTCAAAAAATATTCACATAATTTTTCCAGAACATTGAGATGTAGTGTTGTCATTTTCATCCTTGGAAAAAATATTTAAAGGCCACCATTTAACAATCATCAACATACAGACAATGAAATTACACCTGGCTTGCCAGTAAAATTAGGGTACCTTAAAATATTGTGCCAAGCAGTCTTGGGAGGAATGTAAAAAATATGTGCTCTTGGCATTTCATGGAAATAGCCTATCTTAGAAAATCTAAAGGCAATGTAATTCATTTAATTTAGTCCTAAATTTTAAACCGAACCCCAGGTTTACATTTCTATGTAACTAGTGAGCAGCAGAGTGAAAGACATCAACCTTCTGTGCAGACCTTTTTTTCCTCACTGTACTTCTTTAACTGTTTTGTTTATTTTTTATTTTTTAAACAGCACCTCAGTTTTCCTCCAGAAAATCAACTATTGTCTTATTTTAATCCACATAGTCTGAGTTGAGCTGATTTTGGTCACCCAGGTGTATATGTTTACCTCACAGAGTAATCAGGAATCAGCCAATGAACCTAACAGTGATCAGTACACAAATGGACAGACTGCCAATGAAAGTCAACTCCTGGGCTTTTGCTGCAGTGTTTAGGTAAGGGGAACTCTCTTCCTGTTTGTGTTATTAAGAAAGTAGAATATAAGCCTAGAATTGCTGATGGTGAACTTAGCCATTCCATGGTGCATGAAAATAAAGACAAACTGAAGAAAACAAAGCCAAATTATGGAAAGAAATCGATTTCTGATGATCTTGTTTGAACACGTAAATCCAGCTATACCGGAAACCAAATACTCCTAGACTCTTCAGGTAGGCATGCCAATTGATTTCCATTGTTAAAAATCACTTGAGTTGTGTTTCTATAACTTACAACCAAGAATCTGGCTAACATAGTAAACTATTTTTTATTACATGTCTTACAATTGTAGCTAAATAATTATTTCATTAGTTAATTATTATTTATCTAGCAAAATTTATTACTTATAGTTATTTGGTCAATGTTTATCACTCCTGCTAAATTGTAAACTCCATGCAAGCAGGGATTATGTATGACTCGTTTACTGTTCTCTCTGCCAGTGTCCAGCAGAGGGTATGGTTTGTGATAGGCACCCCAAATGAGTCAAAGATTGAATCAATTTCCAATGAATATTAAAATTCTTGAAATATTTCAAATTCTGCAAGTAATAGTGAAGGTAAATTGCCTCTTACTCTTCTGGGCTTTTTTTGTTTGTTTTTGCTAATGATTTACCTCAATATCCAATATAGAGACCAGAAGCTAAAACAGTGTAAAGCAGTGATTAGATTTTCTGACCAAGCCAAATAGTTTGAGTCTCATTTTTAGTATGGAAGAGAAACCCCAAAATTAATAGTCACAAGAGAGTTTTTAAAATTAGTGTGGGAGCTCATTGTTCAGAGAATAGCCCCATTTTATAAAGAAATATTACATATACTTTTATAACATGTTTTGAAATGTCAGTAAAAATGTGCAATTTCTAGTATTGTTTGTTTTCCTTAAATGTTTAGATATTTTGCTCCCCCAAAACAGATCCATAAGATTGCGTTTATCCCCAATGCTTATCTAAGCTCTATCTACCTGAATAACAATTCTTTTTGTTTTCAAATATCTATTCAAGTTTTCTTCAATTATGTGCACATTAAGTTTGATTTTTTTTTTAATTTTGAATTCCAACAATTGACATAAGCTCCATGCTGTGTGTAGTAGAGTTTTCAGAGTTCATTTTAGATAAACTGGGCCTGAAGTTACGCTTATCAGCATAGGGTAGAGAAGTAGATGATTATTCAACATAGACACTTCAGAAAGATTGCTGTGCAGTTTGCTAACTTTTTTCATTTTCAAAATAGAATCATAGGGCCGGCCCGTGGCTCACTCAGGAGAGGGCGGTGCTGATAACACCAAGGCCCCAGGTTCGGATCCCATATAGGGATGGCCGGTTAGCTCACTGGGTGAGCGTGGTGCTGACAACACCAAGTCAAGGGTTAAGATCCCCTTACCGGTCATCTTTTTGAAAAATAAAAAAAAAATAAAAATTAAAAAAAAAAAAATAGAATCATAAATTCTCCGTGGCTGACCTTTTTTTCTTCGAATGACTTTTAATAGAACTCTTTTTATCAGATTATTCTTTGTGTTATTTACCACCTGCTATGACAAAGCTTTAGAACAAAAGCTTATTATCAAAATATGATGCCAGAATTAATATCACTAGAATTTTACAACTTTTATAATACGTAACCATTTATTTTAAGTTGCAAGCAAATTTTCTTTTCTTATAAATCGACACAAATACACTACAATAAAACATCAGTATGCTGAATTTCAATGAAGCATATCGCAGTTGTATCTACAAAATTTAAAAAACCAAAGCTGTATGCTATCTGTATTAGTTTCCTTGGGCTGCTGTAACAAATTGCCACAGCTTGGAGGCTTAAAACCAGAGACTTTTATTTTCTCATAGTTATGGAGGCTTGAAGTCCAAAACGAAGGTGGCAGCCGAGCCCTGCTGTTTCTCAAGGCTCCATGGGAGAATCGTTCTTTGCCTCTTCCTTGTGCTGCTGCCATCTTTGGCATTCCTCGGCTTGCAGCTGCAGCACTCCTGTCCCTGCCTTGGTCATCACGTGGCTTTCCACCCTGTGTCTCTGTGTCCATACTTCCCTCTTCTTATAAGAACACTAGTTATATTGCATTTAGAGTCCAATATAATCCAGCACAACCTCAATTTAACATGATTACATCCTCAAAACTCTATTCCCAAATAAGGTCGCATTCACGGGTTTGAAGGGACATGAATTTGGGGGGCCACTATTTAACCCATTCAATGATTCATGACTTAAGGTGTATGATTTTATATAAAACATTTTAAATATTACACTAAGTATATTATGAAAAGTAACGACTAGAGAATATGGTGGTTACATAGAGGCAGCACAGTGTGATGAGTAAGTGTGACCTCTGGAAACAAACTGACCGGGTTTAAATCCTAAATCTGCCACTAGTAGCCATGTAATCTTGGAAAATCACTCAACATCTTTTGGTCTGACTTTACTCTGTAAAGTAGATATAGCAAAAGCACTTTCTCCATTAAGATATTATATGTGTAAAATAAATTAATTGTTGTAAAGTGTTCAAACAGAAGCTAGAACATAGTCAATTAAACAAAATTGTTGGTTATCATTGGGTCTATTACTACGCATTGTATTCTGAAGACCTACAAGCACTTTTTTAAAAATTATTTTTAATTGTGATAAAATATTCATAACATAAAATTTACCATTGTAAGCACTACATGTACAATTCAGTGACATTAATTACATTCACAATGTTGTGCAACCATCACTACTATTTCCAAAACTTTTGCATCTCCCCAGACAAAAAGTCTGTAACCATTAAGAAGTAACTCCCGATTGCCCCTCCCTTCAGACCCTGATAACCTCTATTCTACTTCCTATCTCTATGAATTTGCATATTCTAGACATTTTATATAAGTGGAGTTATATAATATATATCCTTTTGTGTCTGGCTTATTTCAGTTAGCATAATGTCTTCAAGGTCCATTTATGTTGCAGCATGTATCAAACTTCATTACTTTTTATAGGTAAATAATATTCCATTGTATATGTTTATCCATTAATCTGTTGACTGGAACCTTGGATTAATTCCACACGTTGGCTATTGAAAACAAGGGTGTACAAGTATCAGTTTGAGTCCCTGTTTCCAATTCTTTGGGGTATATACATAGTAATGGAATTGTTGAGTCGTATGGTAATTCTATGTTCAGTCATTTGAGGAATCACCAAACTGTTTTTCACAATGGTTGCACCATTTTACATTCCCACTAGCAATGTATGAGAATTCCAATATCTCCACCTCTTCAGCAACACTTTATTTTCCAGGTTTTTTTAATTATAGCCATCCTAGTAGTAGGTGTGAAGCAGTATCTCATTGTTGTTTTAATCTGCATTTCCTTAGTGACTCGTGATATTAAGCATCATTTTGTGTGCTTATTGTAATCAAGTCCTTTGGCCATTTTTTAAATTGTCACTGAGTTATAGAATTTCTTTATGTATTCTGTATATTAAATCCTTACCAGATATGTGCTTGATAGAGTAAATTAGAAAATGTTCCTTTTCTTCTACTTTTTGGACAAGTTTGAGAAGGGCTGGTATTAATTCTTCAAACATTTGGTAGAATTCACCAGTGAAACCATTTGGCCCAGAATTTTTTTGTAGGGGAGGTTTTTGACTACTAATTCAATCTCTTATTACAGCTCTATAGAGGCTTTCTATTTCTTCTTGTGTCAGTTTAGGCTATTTGTGTGTTTCTAAGAATTTGTTCACTTCATCTAGGTTATCTAATTTATTGGCATACAATGGTTCATAGAATTCTCTTATAATCATTTTTATTTTTGTGAGGTTTATAGAAATGTCCCCACTTTCATTTTTTTTTAGTTATAGTCATGAGGCACTTAATAATGGGGATTCATTCTGAGAAATGCGTCATTAGGCAATTTCATCATTGTGCAAACATGGTAGATCGTACTTACACAGACCTAGACCTTATAGCCTACAACAAACTTAGGCTGTATGGTATAGCCTATTGCTCTGACCACCATCAAATATATGGCCTATTAGTGACTGAAATTTCTTTATTCAACACATGACTGTGTTTGTATACAACAAGCACTTTTTAAAAAGAAATATGTCTCAGTTTCATTTTGCCCTGTCCAGAAAATATTTATGCAACTTAAAAATACATTTTATTATTCAGCAACAGAAAAATGTCTGACATTTTTACCCTAATATCTAATTCTAGAAACCTATCCTAAGAAAATCATCAGAAATTCATACATTTAGTGAAAAAGAGGTCTCAGAATTATTTATAATAGCAAATATTTGCCATCCATCTAAATGTTCAGCCCTTCATAGTAAATAATACTAACTATGGCATCTCCATACAATGAAATTTTCAGACAACAAAAGTCTGACATCACATTTACTATATTTACTGAAACAAAAATGTTCAAAATATAACAACTTTTTAAAAGGCTGTAAAATGATATATAAAGTATGAAGGTATTTCTAAATTATGAAAGATGCCACAGGATATGAATTTTTCTCTCTGATTTTCCTTGGTCTCACTGTCAGAGAGAATTCTGGACTATGAATGAACTGAATATCTTAATTCAAATTCTCTAGCTCAGGGAAAAGAATTAAGTAAAATGATAAATACTGGATTATCATAGGCTTGGATTTGGATGCCAGTCATGGTACTATGAATTGACTAACCTGTTTTAGCTTGTATTTGCTGATTGTACATCAGGCTGTCAGGAACACAGTACTTTCTTGCATTTTCACAATTACATTTTCCTGTAAACTTGACCAACCTCACTTCTTCAAGAATATTCTACAGTGAAATTGTTAATAATGCATTAGTAGAAAGAGTGTGACTTTGGTTTTGCTTATTTTTAAGTGATTTAAAAGCCTTAATTGTTGGCATTTTCAAATTTTACTATGCCTTGAGGCCTAATAGAATGTAGCAAGATTATAATAAATAGAAACACAAAATTATCTAATTATGCTACATGTTTAGAAAAATGCAAAAATGTGTTCTGCTGTCTAGATTGCATCAATGCCAGTGAAGCTTGAAATAATCAATCAGTGCCACTCTTGCCTCACGCCCCACAGAGCCACATGGCTCCGGGGTTATATCCCCCATTTGAAGAGAGACATAATCATATATCATCTGACCATGCTCATTCTGCCAAAGCAGCTCCTCCCCATTTCTTCCCAAGTACCCTTTCTGAATAAGGAGATCTAAACCTATTAAAGAGAACTTCTTCTCAAATACATAAAATCTAGACAGCGTCTGAGCCGAAATAATTTGGACTTATTCTACTAATAAAGTTTTTCTAATTTTTTTTTAAATTTGTGAGCCCCAAGAAAATGCTATTAAAACTATTACTGCTTCTATTAATACAATAAAAAGCAAACATCTAAAATGATAAACAAAAGAAAAAATAATCCTTAGTTTATATGCCAGATACTGTCACTACTGAGCAATCAAATTGGTTCTCTTTTTCAGTTCTGACCAAAACAGAGCAGAGAATGAGCCAAGGACCTCGCCTTTCTTCAGGAAACACCAGCACTCACACTTCTACAGAGAAAGGTTTGCTCATAGGTTCCTGTGAGCTCTTTTTCTGATGGAAGTCTTGCCTTATAATTGAAGACACACTGCCTTAACACAAGGTCATGCCATTTTCACATACTCAAGTCAAACACAGAGGAGGAATAGCTTTAAGTTTCCTCAATTTTCCAAGAAAATGCAGGTCCAAAATTTTACGACATGTGGATGAGTCCAAGCATGGGGAGGGGTTCCTGAAGGGAGACCACAGTGATGGTAGTAAAAACAGGTGCTGTTAGCATTAGAATTTCTAAATGTTTTCATTTTCCTTAACGAAACTATATTTAACATTCAAAGAATGAGCTCTGTAAGCCTAGACTATGGAAGTTCAAATATGAGCTTATTCTAAGGCATTGGGAAAACTGTGTTTATGCACCGGCTATGACCCTAGGTCATTTACTTAATTTGTCTCATTTGTTTTCTATACTCACATCACAGAAATTTTACAAGGTTCACATGAGAAATCCTGTTGTAAAGTATCAGTTGTATGAATACCAAAATATTTGTCATTCTTGGTGTTTCTGACTGGTCAGCTCACCATGTGGGTGATTGGCTGATGACTATGGCGTTTCTAATTGATATGCAGTGGCTGAGCAGTTGTTCAATCAATTGCTTAACAAATGGTTTCAAGTCCTCCAAACTTGAACAGTTATCAGTTCAGTATATTCACATCAATGTGGATAAAGAATCAAGCTTAGGTGATTAACCTAAATGAGTCCTGTGATTTACAGGAAAGTACTAATTTTTGAGACTTCCATGTTCGTCATTGTGTTGAGCAATTTATTTTGCTGTTTATTTCTCACCCTGAAAGGCAATTATTTTCATCCCCATTTTACAGTTGAGGAATTAGAACAAAAGTTAAGAAACACACCCAAGGTGACATGTTTTCTATGGACGAGAACCCAGATTCAATCTGATGTAGCTAACTCCAAAACTAGTGCTCTTTAACTCACACAGTACACTGTTTCTCAAAGCACTAATGTTCACTTCCAACCCTGAATGGCATCACTGTAATGAAGATGATCCCTACGATTCCTATTGTGAAAGAGAAGAGCTGACTTTTTAGGATACAATGAACTTAGTGTTTTACATGCACTACCTCATTTCCCTCTAACAATTCTATGAGCAGGCACTACTATTAAGTCCATTTTACAGATGAGAAACTGATGGATAAAAAGATTAGGACATTTACTGAAGGTGTCTTAGCCAGCACCTGGTAAGAACCCAAAGCCAGAACTGCCAACCACGCTGATAGGTGTTGGTGTGCATTTGCCTCAGTTTTACAATTCTTTCAACAGGGTGAACCTTTCATTAAACACTGTTTCTTTTCATTGCTTCTTGTCATACTATGTTGTTTCTTCCAGACAAATAAAGAAAATAACAGATGTCTTTCTAAAATGCTCAACTGATCACCCCCAAACAAAAACTTGGATAGGGACCCTTCTTTTCTCTCAGTAGACTATGCCAGCACAAGAATTAGGCAGTATAACTTTGTCTGACATTTTATCATTTCTCTTATACCGTATGTGGATTAATGAGGCTTTTCCTAGATATAAGTGTATTGACATGTAGCAATATTAAAGAAAAAAAAATCAGTAACTATTGAGAACAAAGTATTTATTGGCTCTAAGGTTATCTAGACAAAGTACCCTTTAAATGTTTGTTCACAGGTTGAATCTATATATACCGAGTAAAGAGGATAATAGAGATAATGATCCTATTGGTTAAAATTAAAAGGCGTGTTATTTGATGCAATCTATTTGCTTATGTTGTACTTTATTTTGTGCATGCTCTCTAAAGTCTATGTTTTTTACTGCCCACGAGTTTTTTATTATTATTATTTTACATATATGTGGGGTAAATCATTGATTTTCAATAATTGTGTAGAGTGTGTGGTGGTTAGATCAGTATAGTCAGCTTGTTCGTCACTACAATACGCAATCATTCTCTCTGTCTATTGACCAATTCCTCATGAGTCCCCTCTCTGTCCCCCTCCCTTCCCCTTCCACCTCTAGTTTTCTAAAAGTTCAGCATATTACTGTGATTGTTGTTTCTATCATTCAGTGTGATTGCTGTTTCTATCTTTCTCTCTGTCTCTCTTTATTGTTCATTTGTTTATTTACAGATGAGCCTGGAGAAAATTTTCCTAAGTGAAACAACTCAGGTACAGAAAGAAATACCACATGTTCTCACTCATAACTGAGAGCTGTCACAACTTTTACTATTGCTCATTGTACTTAAATATGCTCAATTTATTCAAAGATTCTTAGATTTAATGTGTTTTGGGTTATTATACGCCCCCCCATCTCTCACACAAATGTGTAAGGGAGAGGTAAAGTAATATGAGTAGGATCTGATTTAAAACAAGAAAACTTTGATAAATCAGACAATATCGATATTAGCAGGATAATTCTGACATTAAAACTGAAAAATATAAGGGAAAAGCAAACAAAATATTAATGTTAATATAAATCTGCTGTATTGTCATTTATGAATGGGTCACAACTAACCTCATTAGCAATCTTGCTTTGAAATTATGTACCACTTCCAAGTATGTGTTTGATGTATTTTATTTTCTTGTAAACGGATTTCTATATGCCCTTTGCCAGCCAAATAAAACTATTTTCTTATTTATAAACAAAACCTGTGTGGGAATTGGAGCTTGCCTAAACCCTCTGAAAAAAAAGATAATTAGAAGTTGCACTCATGTTAGATTGCAATTAGGAAATGATAGATCTTTGAGTGGAACAGGGAAATGGAAGATAAGCACTTCTAGGAGGATCCAAGAAGAAATCCTAGTTTAACTGTATAAACAGGATTTCTGGGCCTAACAGTCTTTAAAATGAATCAGTTGAAGGCCCATTATAAATTTCAATAATATTTATCTGATGGACATTTACCAATACAACGTGATACTTTGTAGTTGGAAGAAACAAAGGCATCACAGTCAAAGAGGAGCATTTGCAAAGATAAGAACATGTGTGTTCTGGGAAGGCAATTGCATAGAACAGGGAATGTCTGCCTCACAGGATTTAAAGCAAGGGGCCACAGCTTCTCTTGACTGTAAAGGTAAGTTTATTAACCTTTCTGACAGTCTCACTATACCATGAGCAACTTGAGGGAAAAGACTGTTATATGCATAGCTGCAAACCTAGAATATAGCCTGGTAAATCTTACAAACCCGGTGAACATCTACAGAAAGAAAAGAATTAAGTTAATTAACCACTGTATGGTCTCCTACCTCTTGCTAAAAAGTCTAAGCTTTATTGTACAAACAATTTATAGCAAGGTTTTCTGACAAGGGAAATTATTGATCCAACTCTGGCTGCAGTCTGGAGAGGACCTTGCAGAAGAGTGAAAGAAAGAATAGTTTGAAAAGAGTAGCAACATTTTTAAAAAATGGTTGCAACCAATAGCAGTGTGGTATAAATTAAGAAAGAAATTGGAAAAATTTCATAGACATTACAAAAGTAAATTTTGTGACTGTACATGGCTTTTAAGAGAATGAGGAGAGACACAAAAATAAGAACGACTCCTTAACATGCCCTATAGAAAATCTTGTTACTAAGTTCCAAATTTGCATTTCCTACTACACACTCTTTGAAGGCTCCCGCATTCTAAAACTAATTTTGTAGACCCTTCTGCATGTTTCCATCCACACTAATAGTCAACTTGTTTTGTTTCCTTGTGGTCTTGTAACCAGT
Source organism: Galeopterus variegatus (assembly GCF_000696425.1). Taxonomy (NCBI): domain Eukaryota; kingdom Metazoa; phylum Chordata; class Mammalia; order Dermoptera; family Cynocephalidae; genus Galeopterus; species Galeopterus variegatus. The sequence goes on along the minus strand of NW_007727946.1, from coordinate 44,160 downwards.
CTTACCAACTAGGCCTCTCATTCTACCTCATGTAAAAGAATCCAGAATGCAAAATCTTTCTTTATTAAATAGGGCCTGTAAAAGAGTTAAGTTTTTGAATGACTGCTTTAGTTTTAACAATGTAAAAAAGTTTGAGTGTATGCCTATGTGGTAAGGGTAGAGAAGGGAGGAGGGAAAAAGGGAATAGGATAAAAGGAGCAAAGATGAGGCGTTTGACCCACAGGTAATAAATAAGGGTTGCGGGCAGACAATAGAGAAAAGAGAAATGCTGCTTTTCTTTCTTTTTAGTTATTTGGCATAAAAGAAGAAAAGATTGAGTTCTAAGACCTAGCAGGGGAGTACATGAAAGGCATTTATGGAAGTTTAAAGCAGAGATATCTCTTGCTCTTAACACAGACAAGTACAGACAGATACTATAAAGGAAGTGGTCTTGTAGAATATACAAGGAACTAAAACAACTTTAAAACAAAAAACAACCCAATTAAAAAATGGGCAAAAGAGCTAAATAGGCATTTCTCAAAGGAAGATATATGAATGGCCAACAGACACATGAAAAAATGCTCAACATCACTCAGCATTCAGGAAATGCAAATCAAAACCACACTGAGATACCATCTCACCCAGTTAGGATGGCTAATATCCAAAAAAACGTGAATAATAAATGCCAGCGAGGTTGCAGAGAAAAAGGAACTCTCATACATTGTTGGTGGGACTGCAAAATGGTGCCACCCCTATGGAAAATGTTATGGAGGTTCCTCAAACTATTGCAGATAGATCTGCCATATGACCCAGCTATCCCACTGCTGGGAATATACCCAGAGGAATGGAAATCATTAAGTCAAAGGTATACCTGTTCTCCAATGTTCATTGCAGCACTATTTACAATAGCTAAGAGTTGGAACCAGCCCATCAGATGAGTGGATATGGAAAATGTGGTATATCTACACAATGGAATACTACTCAGCTATAAAAACGGAATGAAATACTGCCATTTGCAACAAAATGGATGGACCTAGAGAGAATTATATTAAATGAAACAAGTCAGGCACAAATTTTTGTGGGAGCTAAAAATAAATAAATGCACAAATAAACTGGGGGGGAGGGTTAAGAAGGCACAACAATTACAATTCCTTGAAGTTGATATGACAAGGGCACAGATATGAGGTTGTTGGGAGGGAGAGGGGAGAGGGAGGAGGGAGGGAGGTTTGGGTAACGGGCCACAATAATCAACCACTTTGTCTTTTTTTTTTTTTTTTATACTGACCGGTAACGGGATCGCAACCCTCAGTGTTGCGCCCGCACCACGCTCAGCCAGTGAGCGGGAACCGGTCTCCACATGGGATCCGAACCCTCGGCGGGAGCGCTGCCATGCTCCCAAGCAATGCACTCTCCAGTGCGCCACCGGGCCGGCCCAACCACTTTGTATATTGACAAAATAAAATAAAATTTTAAAAACTAAATACATAAATGAAAATTTAAAAAAAAGAAAGTTCCTTAAGAATTCCAGAATTGGTATTTTTCAAAGACCCTAAGAGCAAATCATCTGGGACCAGCTATCCTGATGTCTGTTAATGACTGTGATATATTTGAATGCCAAAATAAATATTACAATGAAAAGACAAGGAAAAAAAGGAGAAGAATGTTTCTAAGAAAAAGAAAATAAGGGGAGATAATGATAAAGCTGGTACTGTAACAGATGCTTAATCATTGTTGTCATTGTCGTCATCATCACCACCACCAATAGCTTTACTGATTCTGTTACTGACATGCCAGGCTCGGCTTGTCCTCTCATACTAAACAAATGACTCAGAAGTCCAAAAGTTTGTGCAGGGATCGGAAGGTTTATTCAGATTACCGGTACTCAGCTAAATGTCTAACAAAGCAAACGAACAAAGAGAAAAGGGGAACAGTGAGGTACACTTTATTCTAGTCCCAATCAGTGGGGCCAACTTATTCCATTGACATAGTAATTGATAAAAGCAGTTCTCCCCACAGTTGTCAGCACGAAAAAGAAAAGTACCAACTAGATTTATTTATTTTTATTTTAATTTATCGATATACAGTGTAGTTCATTTTCATGTCCCTTTAATCTGAGAAACAAAGCATAGCCGGGAGCCCTCCAGGGGGCACCTACATAGTAGCAGATGCATCCGACCAAACAGCAGGAGAGGGCTCAGAAAACCATAGAAAGGTAAAGATAATTTTAGGGGCTTCTGGACTTCCAGTCACTGTGGGGCATGGGAATAAATCCCCACCACTCTCATGAATCCCCTGTCAGGGGGAACCTGCACAAGCAAGATCTTCACAGTGTAGGACTGACCTTCCCACCTCTGCTAGTTATTCATCAGGGCAGGCCGTTGCCAGCCAGATGCAACATGCTTCTCACAGGTTGAGAGGAGATTAAGCTGTAGCTGTCCAGCAGTCACTTTAAAGAGGAAGACAAGGGAAAGAAAAAGGGAGAGTAAAAGAGAATAAAGCATTGTCTTGTCAGAATTTAGGTTGCGGTTCCAGGAGAGACTTAGCAGCAGTACAGACATGGGAGCAAAATTGTCCCAGTGACCACTTGCCTCTTGCAGCTAGGGTCTCCTCTGGTGCCTGAGGCTTTCCAATTTTTGCTGGTGCAGATATCAGAGCAGCATGTGTGTTGCATGGGGAATATCCAAGGATAATCCCAATACCCAGAATTCCCTTACCTCCTGGCTTGTACCAAATTAGGCTCTTGAGTCATAGAAATGAACAATGCACCCGAAAGTAAAGCAAACAACACTTTATTAAAAGAGGAGATAGACTTATGCATAAGGGGGTTAGCTACAGTAAAACTAGCCATGTAAGAGGAGCTGTTCAGGGTCTTTTATAGGGAAAGAAGTTAAGGCGTGCAGGCCAGCACCACCTGAGTTGGTCCATTCTGTTGTTCCTGGTTGTGTCATGGGTGCATGCTCAGTTAGGACTTTGGTCCTTGCACCTGCTCAGTAGGTCCAAGATGGTGGTGGTGTTCATTATAATCACCCCAGGAGGGTCATTGTAGTGGTTACCTTGAGGCTTTGTGCACATGCAGGAATTCCTAAAGGGGTCATAAGGTTAATTTTAATTTTTACAATCACAGTAAACAAGCCTTGGGGAGGGGTTTTGCAACTCAGTGAATATCTGTTCCCCTTAACTCAGTTTATTTTACCAGGGAAGGCCATGGGGTAATCATGTGCTCTGGTGGGGGAGGGGAGTCTCATGACTGAGGAGTGGAAAAGTAACAAAGTGTCCTCTACAGGGAAAATGGAGTCAGTTTGGCTCACAGGCCAGCCTTACTCTGTTTCAATACTGCCAGAAGCTAGTAGGAAATAAAATAAGAAGAATATTTTATTCATAACAGCAAAAATATAAAACACCTAGGAATAAATAAAACATGAAATATGCAAGAGCATGAGAAAACTATGCACAGGAACAAAAACAAGACACTAGAAAACCACGCAGAGGAACAAAAATAAGACATAACAAATAGCCACTAAATTTAAAGTCTAAGTATTGTAAAGATGTTTATTCTCTTCCAATGAAGCTATAAATATAATCCAATCTACCTCCAAATAAATACTGAATTTTCTTGGATTATGAAAAAGCAATTTTACATTTTCTTTGATATATAAAGTTTACAGAAAAAGCAAAAAACAAAAAAAGAGTAAGAAATGTGGGAGGATTTGTCTTTCTTTACACTGTAATTTATTTTAAAAACGAGAATAATTAAAGCCATTTGGTTTTAGCATATGCAAGAAAATGGAATAAGAAGCTCCTGTGTGTTCACATGTACAGGTATGTATGTATGTATGTATTCACATCCTACATATCAATATACACACCTTACATATGTGCACAGTATGGATTTAGAGTATGGTTTAAATTGCCTCTCTAATAAATACATAATGAGTTATTGAATAAGTGGTGTTGTAATGATAAACTAATTTGCAAAAAGATAAAAGTAAAAAACAAGCAACAAACAAGAAAAATAAACTAATACCTCGTTGTATTAGTTTGCTAGGGCTGCCATAGCAAAGTACCACAGACTGGTGGCCTGAACAACAGAATTTTATTTTCTCACAATTCTTGAGCCTAGAAGTCAAAGACCAGGTGTTGGGAAAATAGAATAGTTTAATCAGGCCCCCTCACCTCAGGTCCAGTTGGGTGTGGTGTAGCACATTCTTTGTAAACAAGTTGTGTGTGTGGGTAGAGTTAGTGCCCATGCACGCCAATGTATGTTTTTAGTTTTGTTGCTATTGTGAGTTCCAGAGTAGTGTGGAGCAGTGGCCCTGAACTGCTGGCCAGCAGAACGCTCGTGTCTAAAAATAGAGCATGTTTACTTTGCTGGCAGCTGCTCAGTTTTTCTTTGGACTTTGCCCATAGAAGTTGAGTTTTTAGTTTCTCTTTGGACTGTCTTAACTCCTAGACATGTGTGTGCAGAAATAGACTACTCTTTCTTCAACCAAGGCTCCAAGGACCTTTTTTCTGGTTACCTGGCTCACTGACCTGCGTGTGAAGGGTTTGTGACCCAGTCTGGACAATGGGCTTGAGGGGCCTGTGAGCTCCAGACCCAGCCCTAGCTCAACACCAGGGTGTCAGCAGGATTGTTTTCTTCTGAGGCTTCTCTCCTGAGTTTGTAGATGGCCATCTTCTCCCCATGTCTTTACATGATTTTTTCTGTGTATCTGTGTCCTAATCTTCTTTTCTTATGAGAATATCAGTCATATTGGATTAGGCCCACACTAATGACCTCATTTTACCTTAATTACTTTTTTAAAGGCCCTACCTCCAAATACAATTATGTTCTGAGGTAACGAAGTTTAGGACTTCAACATGTAAATTTTCAGAGCACACAATTCAGCTCATAACACTCATACAAAATGCATTTCAAAAGAATTAAAGAATAATATTTTTTAAAAAACTAGATTATGACCATTTTGACCTCAATGCACAGGTTTTCAGAGATTCTGTGAGCCCCTGAAATTATAGAAAATACTTCCTGTATTTGATAATTTGTGCATTTTTCTGAGTGAAAGGCTTTATCTTTTCATAAGCTCTGTGAAAAGATCTATAATTACAATTTTTTATTTAAGTTTAGAACATTAAACTAGGGGAACATATAAGTGACATTTATATAATATTGAAGCAGGTAAAGACTCCCTAAGCATAACAGCAAAAGTACACACCCTAAAGGAAAATATAGATGGATTTGACTACATAAATATTAAACAGTTTTATGGAAAAAGAAACTGTTAACAAAGTTAAAAGTAAAAGCCTGGGGGGAAATAATTACTGCATAGATAGGGAGGTAGCATAAAATGGAGTTAAGTACATGGGTTTGAAATGAGATATATAGCTTTAATATTAGCCTGTCACCAGCTACATGACTTTCAAAAGATTGCATAAGTTTCTCTCACTTTTACTTTCTTAAACTCTAAAGTAGGGATTACAATACAATCTAATAGTAATATTAAGAAAATTATTTTGGATAACATTTGCAAAAATTTAATACAATGATTGGCACATAGTAAATGTTGTTTAAGAAGACAAAAGTTTAATGTACATATTAATATACATACTTTTATAGGGTTCTTTTTTAATCAGTATAAAAGAAATTTTAGCGAAAAATAGGGATCAGACATAAACAGAAAATCCAGTAAAGTAATGCCAAGTATAAAAACAATCAAAAATAATCTATAACATTACACTCAGAATAACAAACATGCCAGTACAAGTGGTTTACAGATGGTTCTGAAATGAAACTGGTTTACAGATTATTAATGTATAATGCCTAGTGTATAGTAAGCATTGAATGAATGAGTATTAAATAAATAGTTCTTACTTTAAAAACATAAGATAATTTATTTAATATATATTAATGATTTAGAAATTAAGAAAAATAGCATAAAACCATAAGAATAAATAAAATTAAAAGAGTGAATTTTAAAGGAAATAAATGCATGAAGCAAATGACAAGACAGATTTGAAAAGAAGCTCTAAAAAAGAGCATAAATCAAGACAGCAGAATGACTTATAACAATTCCATGTTAACATAAGCTAAATATTTATGACAGAAACTCAAAATGTTAATTTAACAAAGCATACCACAAAGAAGGAGAGGAGACGGAAGGGAGGGGAAAGGAAAAATCAGTTGGAATCAATTACCCATATCATTAGAGTAAGTTAGTTTCATTTTTCAAAGTCCAATGTTTTTGAAAGTCTCCACCCACCTGGGGAGGGTGGAGAATCTTAACTTTTTTCTCCATCTCATCTCTTCCCATGACTCTCCTTTCAGTTCCCATTGTCATCACAGGAGCTGTGGCTCTAATAAGGTCAACTGTGTCACTTGCAGGTGGTCTAGACAGCCCAGTCTCTCCTCAGGCACAACTTCCACTATGACACATGCCTCCTTCATATGTTCAAAAAATGTCTTACCTTGGTTTGTTGTGTGAAGGAAATTGGACATCATATGTGAATACACTTTAAAAAGTACAAAGCAACGAAATACTTTCCCATTACAAACTATTTTGGAGGGGTGATTTCAAAAATTACCTGACCATTGAGGTTTGAAGGTGTTCTGTTTAATGACAAGCTTGTATGAACTTATTGCTGATGTTTAACCTCATCATTAATACTGCAGCAATATATTATTATCAGTACATTAACAGGTATCTGGAGAACTGAGATGCCAGCTATTTTAATCCATCTGGGCTACTATAACAAAATACCTTAGACAAGGTAATTAATAAACAATAGAAATTTATTGCTCACAGTTCTAAAGGCTGGGAAGTCCATAATCCAGGCACTGGAGATTCAATGTCCAGTGAGGGCCTGTTTCTCACAGATGGTATCTCCTATGTGTCCTCAAATGGTGTAAGGAACAAAGACTATCCTCACATGACAGAAAAGCAAAAGAGCTCCCTCAAGCCTCTTTCACAGGATCATTAATCTCATTCATGAGGGTGGAACCTGATTGACCTTATTACCTCTTAAATGCCCCACCTCTTACTACTATCATATTGGGGATTAGGTCTCAAGATATGAATTTTGGTGAGGGGAATAATCACTCAGACAACAGCACCAGGCTCTCATAAGATTAGCAGTTTCGAAATCCCAGCTGACAAAGAAGGATGGTGAGACCATGAAACTCCTAATACTCTTATACTGGGTATATTAGTATTGAGTATAAATTGATTAATCATTATTTTCTATTTTTTTTGTCCAATAAATTAGAAGAAAAAAATAAATTGCCTTTGAGTAGGAATAGGGAATAGGAGAAAAAGGAAAGAGAAGCAAAATATATGGACACACATTACAATAGCAAGGAGGTTATGATCCAAGTCTCTGATGTAGGAGCACCGTAATGAGATTTGTCTCTCACAGGCGATCAGAGTGAGAAGGCACCTTACATTGCTGTTGCCTCAGCAGGTTTTCTACCTCCAAGATTAGCTCTCACCCCATGTCATGCCACTTCCCATTAGTCCCTATATTTGTTAGTCAGAGTGTTTACAAAGTGAGATATTTCATCCAGGAATTCATGAACCAAATTTTTGTGATAAGCCTGGATCACAGTAAATATGCAGAAGTGATATGAAGCTTCAAGTAACAGAGAGCTCATTTTAAATTATTTACAAGGAATATGCCTCCAGACTCAAGAAATATCCCACATGAGGTGAGCCTGCATAAGCACACACCTGTCTTATTTTTATTTCCCATTTTGGCTTGACACCTTACATACACAAAAGTATTTCTGAAATTACTGTGGTTTGGTTGATTGCCAATTGCTATTACATCATTGAAATGAGAACTACATTAGCCATGTCTGTGATGTGCCCTGCATAAAACGGAGATGGCAGTCTATGTTCCTGAATATATGTAGCCTACATCTAGCAATGACAATGTACAAATTTCTTCGACACTCTGAGTTGCATGACTTGAAGTGCTAATTTTCGTGAGCTGAGAATTTTTTTTAACCCACCAAATTAATTTTCTCAAATACTAAAGTGTGGTTGATAATCTTAATAATATAAAACTCTCCTCATTACTTTTCCAAGTCTAATTTTGCCCTATTTACAACCCATTTAGATAAAGCAAACTAAAGAGTCCATTCTTTTTTTTATTTCTGCGAGACTGTACACTAGCATGTAAATGAGGAATATCTCAGCTAAGTAAGGAATTATACACACTGAATATGTATTTGTTGCTGTTCATATACAAATGTGTATATGTTTGTACCTTATGGACACTTTGCAAAATATATATTTGAATTTATTCTCAGTTGGGCTCAAGAAGACATTTTGCTTTTAATATCTCTGAAGTAACAAATTGTCTACCTCCAGAATGTTGCTTACCATTACTGGTTGTGGCCTTAGGGATGGTTACTTTATTACCTTTCTGAACCGTACTTCAAAGGAATTAATTAATTGATGCTCTTAGCAGCCTCATCCTGACAAAAACATATGATACTCAAATGTTAAACATGGAACCTCAGATGAAACTGTCAGGAAAAAGCTGAAAGTGGTTATTAATATGGCTTTTGATAAATATCTGCTCAGCCTCACACTGTGCCTCGTCTGTTTTCATCTTGGAAAGTAGTTAATCTGATTGATGAAGATCCTGGTTCAGATTGTCTCCCATGCTGAGTTTAATAACGGCATTTTTTTTTAATTCTTATTTTCAAGTAGAGATGTTTGTGTCTTCTCATTTGACTGGTTCTCAAGAGCACAAGCTTTAAGTATTGTCCCTAGCATTCCCTAAAAGGGTAGGAGTTCCTTGCTGTCACATATCTCATAATCACAAGAACTAGGACTGGTTTCCAGGCCTTTCCTCTTTGTGAAATGAGGCTTAATAGGGATGCTGTCAAATGCTAATGCCAACCCTGCAGGCATAGAAGAGCAAACCCATCAGGACCAATCAGACAGCCTGCATGGAAGGGCTACAAGCCTTGGCTCATTATCATTACCCATCATCTCCCATGAGCCCTGACATTTTTTCATCAAAATTCAATTCAAACAGTTCCACTTCTAGATTAAGCACATTCGTAGCAATGGCTGACACAACAGACAGTGGCTATGCTTCATGGCATTGATGCTGCAACTATGGTGGAGCCACTTAAGTTCCCTCTCCCGGCCTTAATTACTAAGTGTTAACACACATCACTGTCCCCATTTTAGTTAAAAAGAAATTTAGTGCAAGGTGATAGTTCAAAAATTAATCTGATCAGAAGTAGCCAAAGTGAGACAACCCAGGTACAGAAAGAGAAATAACGCATGTTCTCACATAACCAGGAGCTGGATACATAAATAAACAAATGAACAATAAAGAGAGACCAAGAGATAGAAAGAAAGAAACAACAATCACAGTAATATGTTGAACTTTTAGAATACTAGAGGTGGAAAAGGGGAAGGAAGGGGAAGACAGAGGGGGGCTAGGAACTGGTCAACAGACAGACAGAATGATTGCATATTGTAATGATGAATAAGCTAACTATACTGGCCTAACTACCACACACTCTACACAATTATTGAAAATCAACGTTATACCCCACATACATGTATGTATAATTTTTGAAAAGGTAGTAGTCAAAGATCAATTTTGAAATAATCTATTAATGTCATAGTAACTGGCCATGATTAATGCAAAAAATGAGTAAAACACTTCTATTTTTTGTGGTTAACTATGTTTGGATAATGTGAATATAATCAAATTATAAATTAGTGTTTAACTGAGAGAGAAAACTTGGTGCTAAAATTCCCATTCTTTTGGTAATTAATCTACAGTCATGCAAGAAACTATGACTCTGTATTCATTTTAATATCATAAATCATTGAGAGCTGCTAATACTTGTCATTTTATTTTCACATCAGACTTCAATATCCTTCTGCACCATCTAGATATGTAACTTGGACTTTCAAGCTCTATAGCTATGTTCTCTTTCTTGTTCAATTGCACCTTTTCTGTATGAGTTAATAATGGATTACTGAATAAGAGGCTTAATTCGTTGTCTACAATTATTTTCTAAATGTGCAAAGTTTTCTGTGTGTGTGTATGTATGTTGATAAACTTCGTATATATGTACACACACACTGTCATCAAGTCTCCAAAACAATATGTAGCTTAAAGACATCAGCACTATTTTAAACTAACCAGTGTTGACTGATAAGATCAACATACGCTAAATTGAACCTGGCTTCTTCCTTTAATGCTTCAATTACTTAGTCATATGGATTGTCAACTTGTTTCATATTCTAAAAGGCTAAATCTGTAAATTTAGCATATTTGCACAATGAGAAACCTAGAAAATAGTCAGTTTCTCCTTTTTTAAATTCTTGCTACTCTAGGAAATTATTCTTGGTCATCTATGGGAAAAAGGTTTTGCTTGTACACCTGTCTCCATAGAAAAATAACATAACTCTAAGTAAAATATCCATTACCATTTATTCAGGTATGGCTACCATTCTGGGGGAAAACAAAGCCATCCCTATTAATTAAAACAGTCATTTTGTGATTTTACTAATCACAGATAGAATATCACTTAGCTTCAGAGAAGCAATAAGATTGGCAGAAAAAGCTCAGGACCAAGAGACTAAGTTTCTTATCTAGATTACTATATAACATTAGGAAAGTAAATTTATCTATTCCACCCCTGTGGAAAAGAACAAGATATCAAGTTTGTTTTCTTCATGTTTCAGCATTCTATGATTATAATTTTTTTTAAAAAAAAAAAAGAAGGGCTCCTGGTTAGCTCAGCTGGTTAGAGCATAGTGCTGATAACACCAAGGTCCAGGGTTTGATCCCTGTATCAGCCAGCTGCCAAAAAACAACAACAACAACAACAAAACCCAACAGCAACAAATGATCTATCATATCTTTTTACTTGGCAATAAAATTTTGGATAAGAATTAAGGATAAAATTACCAGCAAGATGAACCTGATGATATGTCAGTCAGGTTTCTCCAGAGAAACAGAACCACCAGAAAATATATATTTATTTATTATGAGGAATTGACTCATATGATGATGGAGGCTGAAAAATGCCACAATCTGCCACGTGCAAACTGGAGCCCCAGGAAAGTTAGTGGCATAATTTCAATTCAAGTCTGAAAGCCTGAGAACCAGGGGAGCTAATGGTGTAAATCCCAGTCCAAGGGTAGGAAAAGACTGATGTGCTAGCTCAAGCAGGCAAGCAGGAAGCAAAAAAGACAAATTCTTCCTTCATCCATCTTTTTGTTCTATTCAGGCCCTCAACGGATTGGATAATGCACATTGATTCAGATGCTAATCTCATTCAGAAACACCCTCACAGACACACCCAGAAATAATGTTTAATTGGAGTGTCCTGTGGTGCAGTCAAGTTGACACATAAAATTAGCTATTACATCTGATCTATATCTTGAAGACAAGGAAATATGCTGGCAAGGGAGTGAAGAGGCAGCTGTAGAAGAATATTTCAAGTGAAGAAAAATACATGCAGAGTCTGAGTGGTACATAAAGGAAAAGCTAGTGCGTGAGATCTCTTTCTGGAGTGTTGTGGTAGGCAGCTTTCAAATCTCCACTTCATGGTACTCATTCCTTTTTGTCATCCCCTTATTTGGAGTGTGGGCTGAAGTTGTTGACTCATTTCTAACAAGTAGAATACAGAAAAGTGATGAGACATCACTCCCATAATTAGGTTATATAAGACTCTGACTTTGGTCTTGTTAGCAGTCTCTCTCTCTCTCTCTCTCTTTCTCTCTCTCTCTCTCTCTTTCTTCCACTTACCCCAACAACCCACAAGGAGGAGCAGAATCCTACCAGTAACCACCTGAGATGAGCTTGGAAGTGAATCCTTCCCCAATCAAACCTTCAGATGAGACTGCACATCAGGCTGACACATTGATTACATTCTTCTAAGAGACTCTTAGGCAGAGATCCCAGTTAAATCATGCCCAGATTCCTAGTCCACAGGATTTGTTAGACAATAAATGTGTGCTGTATTAAGCCTGTAAGTTTTGGGGTGAGTTGTACAGGAAGAAATAACTGACACAAGCATAACACTTATTAAAACAGGGAATTTGCTGCACTTAAAACAGAACCAATCAAATGATTTGCACATAGAAAATGCTCAATATATGTTTTAATGAAAGGAAGGAAGGAAGGAAGGAAAAGTCTGTAAAAATTTTAGAATGTCTACAAAACACATTAACACATTAACATTTGATCTTTTTCATTCATTGTTTTTCAAAATAGTCATTCTTAATTTTGAATAAAATGCAGATGACTTCACTTCTGACCCTGACAATACTTAAAGGTTGTGCTCTTGAGAACCAGTCAAATGAGAAGACACAAACATCTCTACTTGAAAGTAAGAATTTTAAAAAAATGCTGTTATTAAACTCAGCATGGGAGACAATCTGAACCAGGATCTTTGACATGGGCCATATTGAAATAAAAAGTGACTACTTAAGAAGTGTACAGGGAAAGTGATGTCCTCAAGAGATCTTGGATTCAATCAAAAAAGAGAATAGAGAGAAATATGTCAAATTTAAAAAGTGGGTAAATTGTTCTCGGTCAGGAAAGAGGTTCTGCAGGACACAGGTGAAAGGCTTGGGGATGTAGACAGGAATTAATAAGAAGATGAATATAACTTTTTGACTGGGAAAACAAGAATGATCACTTGCACAGGAAAGGTTCAAATTTTGGTGGGGAACAAAAATTACAACTGTGAAGCATAATGATGGATTAACCTTGGGGCTTGTAAAGTTCCAACTTCTCCACATAGTCATCCTAATCCTGAGAGCACATCTAAGTGAATCCTAGCCCAGCTCTGTAATAAGCAGAGGCAATGACATCCTATTTACTTTATACAAAGATAAGGATTTGGCTCCCATATTTTCTAGAGACAGATATAGTTAAAACCTTGACCTCATGGAATGTCACTGTATCAAGAGATTCTAAGTTACTAATATTGCATCGTTTTTTTAAATGAAACTTTACTGTGCCTGCCAGGTAATGTAATCCCTATCCATATACGCAAAATAGAACTGCTTCAGAAGGGAGTAAAATTACTTATGCCTTTTTAATTAAATATTTTAGCCCTTCCTCTATGATGCAATGTGGGAATACACGTGGACTAGTAAATAAGAAAGGTAATGACTCCAAGTCAGCTAGTCAAGTTTAATTAAGTCTGGATACTTAATCAGATACTTTCTGTTGAAGGCAGATTTCCCTCAGATTGTCATGATAGCATTGAAAATAAATATATGCAAAAGAAGAGTTATTCATTTGAGTGTGATTATGCATATGAATATTTGGTAGTAGGATTTGTTCAATGTATATATTCAAATGGATTCACCAGTTTCCCTTTAACCCACTACAGCAAATACTTTTATACCCCAATTTTATCACTCACTCATAGGCAAAAATCAAGAGTGCTCAGTCTTTCAAGATTTCTACTGGAACCCCAAACCTGGATAAGCAAGTCACTAGATACTTTGTAACAAATTTACATTAGATTAATTTTAGATTTACAAATTATTACAATGATAATTTAGAGAGTTTGTGAATTCCCCACGTTCAGTTATTCTTGTTATTAATACCTTACATTAGCGTGGTATATTTGTTATAATTAGCGAACCAATATTGATGCATTAATATTAATGATTATCGATATTTTACATTCAGATCTTCTCAATTTTTACCCAGTGTTATTTTCCTGTTTCAGGATGTCATCCATGAAACCACGTTACATTCAGCTGCCGTGTCTCCTTAGGCATCTCTTAACTCTGAAAGTGTTTCACTGGCTTTCCTTGTTTTGATGACATTGATAGTTTTGAGGAGTACTGGTTAGGTATTTTGTAGAATGTCCCCTAGTTTGTCTGTTTTTCTCATGATGATTAAATTGGGTAATATGTCTTGGGAAAGAAGACTACAGAAGTAAAGTATCACTTTCATCTATGTCAAGGTTTCATACTATCAATATGACATCACTGTTGATATTAATTAGATCACTTGGCTTGACATAGTGCTTATCAGGTTTCCCCACTGCGAATTTACTCTGTTGCCCCCTTTCCATACTGTATTCTTTGCAAGGAAGTCACTACACACAGTCCACACTTGAGCAGGAAGTTATGCTTCACTTCCTGGAGGGCTGAGTGTCTACATAAATTACTAGGAAATCTTCTGTATTAAAACTTTGTCTATCCTCCCACATTTGTTTACTTATTCAATCAATTATTTGTATCAATATGGACTCATGAATATTTATTTTATACTTTGGGCTATAAAATAATGCTTATTTTTTGCTCAAATTATTCAAGTTTTAGCCACTGGGAGCTCATTCCGTTTATCCTGGGTCTTTTTGACACACTCCTGTGATTATGTTTTTTTTTGGGGGGGGGGGTTGCAGGAAACACTTCCTTACTTTCTGGTACTATAAGATGCTCTAAGCTCATCTTATATATTTCCTATCCAATTCCTATGATCAGCCACTTCTCCAAAGAGCCCTCGTACTGTTCATTGGAGACTGGCATTCAAAACCAAGATCTGGGTGCTAGAACTATTGCAAAATTTGGTTTCATTGGAAATTTCCATTCAAAAACAAAGGTCATTTTGTATGTCTCAAATGATATCATTTTCAAATAAATTGGAAGTGGAGAGCAGAATGAAACTTTAGGGAAAATTCAAATTTTGTCTTTCAAAGATATAACAGCCCATAAGACCTGTAGTAAATGTTCCTATTAACAGCAGAACACTGAAAAGCTATATCAGCCCAATAAATATTCTTTTTAAAACATTGTTTCACTTTAGTATTTGACTGTTGCCTTAATTGAAATATTTAAATGTTATTCCATACTTTAATTCCAAGTTAGAGGGAGAGCTAGAAGAGAGTGGATAAGCAGGACAAACATTAGCGACTGTGAGAGAAATTAAAAATTGAATTAAAGAACCTTGGTAATGTCTTTTAAAATTAAAATCAGTAAATTTAGTTGTATAATGAAGATCTTATGTTTTACTAAAAAAATCATTTGGAAAGTTTTGCTTTAAAATTAATTATTTTATAGGTAAACATATAAGACTCCATTTACCCATCGGTTTACTTTAATCTTAAAAATATAAAAGGTGTGCAAGTGCCAATAGCATCAAATTCCTTAGTTTCAGCCAAAAAGGGATATCCTTTTCTGAAACTCCAGTCAGTTAAACAAAATACTGATAATTCAAGAATTTAACAAATGATGCAAAGATCAGAATACTTCATTCTCAGTAGTCAAGGGAGGTTATTATTTATTCTGATTTTCATTTATTTTTCACGAGAAAAGTAAAGGTAAAGATATACAGGGAATGTAGATGGACAGGATTTGCATCAGATATCTATTAAGAATGATTTACAATTGTATTTTAATAATTCCTAGCTAAATAAATTGGTAAAGCAGAATAAGAACCTAAGAGGGAATTTCATTGACAAAGACAAAATAAAATTTCTTATACTTCATTTGAACACAAGATGTTTCTTGAAAATAGTAGCTTAAATTTTAGTTCACAATGTTCTTCTTTGAAGCTTTCTCTGATCATCTCAAGTGTATACAGTATACAATTAATATAGTATACCTTGTATTTAATGATTTTATATAACAGCATATTAAGTTGCATTGTCATTGTGCTTTACATGTTTATTTTCTCAATTAGATTTATATAATCTGCTTTCAAAAATATCTATGGAGAGTTAACTCTGTGATAACAGTTAAGAGTGCAGGCTCTGTAATTAGGTGCTACATTTTTATCTTGCCTTCCCTACTTAACTAATTTCATGGTGACCTTTACCTGACTGAGACTTTATTTCCTCCTCCATAAGAAGGGGATAATAAATAATAGCACACTCCTCTCGGGATTGACAGGATTGTGTAAGGAAATTATCTATATATCTGTACACACACATATATATAGGATGTATGTATTTATACATATATATATATATTTTTTAATATATATAAAACTTAGATTTCATGACACATCATAAATGTCCAGTAACTATTATATGTTGTCATCACTCTAGTTCCAGAGAAGAAAATGCCCCGTGTATTCTGGGATTAGATGCTGAACAACACAGTTAATGCCCTCAGTGAGCTTTCATTGTAGTGGAAAGCAGACAAGCAAAAACCAATTTTAATATATTTTTGTGATAAGAGATACAGAAAATACTATGAAAAATTGCCAACTCACATAGAATTTGGAGCGTTAGGGAAGGCTGTTTTTATTTTTTCCTGTTAAAAGAGGATTGGGGGGCCGGCCCGGTGGCGCACTGCTACAGTGCACTGCTTGGGAGTGCGGCGGCGCTCCCGCCAAGGGTTCGGATCCCACATACAGACCAATTCCCGCTCACTGGCTGAGCAAGGTGCGGGCGCAGCACCGAGGGTTGTGATCCCGTTGCCGGACATGAAAAAAGACAAAAAAAAAAAAAAAAAAAAGAGGATTGGGATGTTAATTTTCAAGGTCCCTTGCAGCTCTCTTTATGTGTAGCCCAATACCAAGGGCAAAAGTCCAGTACAGACACAGTTATTGAGGTTTTGGATCACCTAACTTTATGAATCACAAAGGTTACCAAAGCTACACCATTATGAAGGCCTGAAAAATTATAAAACTTTCCTTAATTTTATTTTTATGGAACAGATTGTATGCCTAACATGAGAAGAGAAATTCCACTTGTGCGCTTTATAAAACCTGACAGGTGAATGTTTTGAACAGCTGATATCCCAAGTTTCTCTTTATCTTCTCATCATTGTATCTCATCAGAATTTTATTTTCATGATCCTGTATAGTTATTTTAAACCAAATGAAGTTAGATAGCAATGCAGAGTTTACTGAAATGTAACAATGAGTTGAAATCAAAATTAACATTTGAGTTCTGGAAGGAAGTAAGGATTTAAGAGACTTAAATTCCTCCTATGCTTAGTGAAAAGTCCCAAGAAAAATTAAAGATATTTTTAACTAAATAAAAAGGAAAATATTACTTATTAAAATTTGTGTGATGCAGCAAAAGTAGTGTACAGAGGAAAGTTTATAGCAATAAATGCATATATTACAAAAAATAAGAAAATAAAATAATTTAAGCTTCTACCTTATGAAACAAGAAAAAGAAAAGTGATTTAAACCTCAGGCATGCAGAAGGAATAAAGTAATAAGATTAAATCAAAAATCAATACAATTTTAAACAGGAAAGTAACAGAAAAAACAAGAGCAGCAAAATTTGGTTCAATGAAAAGATCAATAAAATTAATAAACCTCTAGAGAAAAAAAAAAGAGAGAGAGAGAGAAGAAAAAAATTACCAATATCTGAAGAGAAAGACCCTAAGAACTCTAAAGGATAATGAAAAAAATACTATGAACAACTCTTTGAGCAACAACTTTGATATTTTAGATGAAATAGCCCAATTTCTTGAAAGACATAAACTACTAGAATTCACAGAATGAGAAATATATAACCTGAATAAGAATATCTTTTAAAATACATTTAATAATTTATATCATTCCAAAAAAGAAAGCATCAGTCTCACATATTTTCACCAGTTAATTCTGCCAATATAAGTAAGAAATGACATTAGTTTTCCACAAACTCTTCCATAAAATAAAACAGAGGGAAGACCTCCTAACTTAGTCTATAAGGCCAGCATTATCCTGATGTCAAAACCAAATAAAGACATTTCAAGAAAAGAAAACTATACATCAATATTTCCCATGAATATAGATGCAAAATACTAAAATAATATCCACTATGACTAGGTGGGGTTTATTCCAAGTATACATGGATGGTTCAACACTCAAAAATTAGTTAATGTAGTCCACCATATTAACCAGAAAAAGAAAAAAGTCACACAATCATTTGACTGCCTCAAGCACACATTCATGATAAAACCTCTCAGCAAACTAGAAATAGAGGGGAACTTCTTCAACTCCATGAACATCTACAAAAAATACACAACTAATTTGATACCTAATAGTGAGAAACTGAATACTTTTACCCTAAGATATGTAAACAAGACAATTCCTATTCAACATCCTATTCACTCTATTCAACATGGTACTGGAAATCACAGGTAGTACAAAAAATAAGAAAAGGAAACAGAAGTTATAAGATTAGAAAGAAGAAAATAAAGCTGTCTTTATTCACAAATGACATGATTGTATATGTAGAAAATCCCGCAAAACAGACCACTAATTCCTGGAGCTAGTTAGCTAGTACAGCAAGGTAGCAGGATACACAGTTAATATCAAAGTGTCAGTTACTTTCCTGTGTACAAGCAAAGTACAATTGGAATTTTTTAAAAAATACAATAGCACCAAAAAATAAAATACTTAGGTACAAATTTCATAAAATATCTGCAGAATCTATACATGTAAAACAAGCACTCTGAGATAAGAAATCAAGTATCATCAAAGCTCTAAGGAAATGGAGAGAGATTCTCTGTTGTTAAATTGGAAGAATTGATATTGTTATTATGTCAGGTCTTGACAAATTAATCTATAGTTTCAATGAAATCTCAATCCAAATACCAACAAGTAATTTTTTAGTTTTATAAAATAAAATACTAATTTTATTAGTAAATAAAATAAATAAGTAAATAAATGAATACATATACATATATATATATACATATATATATATTTTTTAAGAACAGTTTAATTCATGGCAAAACTGAGAAGAAATGCCAAGAAGCACAATTGCTGGATCATATAGTGAGAGTATGTATAGTTTTGTAAGAAACTGCAAACTTATTTTCCCAGTCTGGCTGTACTATTTTTCATTCCAATCAGCAATGAATGAGAGTTCTGTTGCTCCACATCTCCTGCAGGATTTCTTATTTTCAGTGTTCCAGATTTAGGCTGTTCTGATAGGTGTGTAGTGCTATCTTACAGTTGTTCTATTTTGCATTTCCCTAATGACATATAATGTTGAGCGTCTTTTAATATGTTTTTTTCCCATCTGTATATTTTCTTTGGTAAGATGGATGTTGAAGTCTTGGCCCATTCTTTAATTAGGTTGTTTGCTTTCTTATTGTTAAGTTTTAAAAGTTTTTTTTTGTATATTACAGATAATGGTCCTTTATCAGATGTGTCTTCTGTAAATGTATTCTCCCAGTCTGTGGCTGGTCTTCTCATTTTCTTGACATTTTATTTTGCAGGGCATAAATTTTTAATTTTAACTAAGTCCAGCTTATCAATTATTTTTTTTATGGATTATACCTTTAGTGTTGTATATAAAATGTCATTGCCATACCCAAAGTCACCTAGGATTTCTCTGATGTTATCTTCTAGGAGTTTTTAGGTCTGTGATCCATTTTGAATTATTTTTTGTATGTAAGTTATGTGTCTAAACTCTTTTTTTTTTTTTTTGCACATGGATGTCCAGTTTTTTCAGCACCATTTGCTGAAGAGACTTTCTTTGCTCTATTGCATTGCTTTTGCCCATTGATCAAAAATTAATTGACTATGTTTTTATGGCTCTATATCTGGGCTCTCTATTTCTGTTCCACTGATCTATTTGTCTATTCTTTTACCAATACAACACTGTCTTGATTACAGTAACTTTTAATAAGTCTTGAAATCAGGTAGTGTCAGTCCTCCAACCTTGTTCTCCTTTAAGTTAATAATGTGAGCTATTCTGTGTCTTTTATCTTTCCATAAAAACTTTAGAATCAGTTTGTCAATATCCGAAAAAATAACTTGCTCGTATTTTGAATGCAATTGCATTGAATTTATAGATCAAATTGGGAAGAAAAGATGCTTTGACAATATTGAGTCTTCCTATCCCTGAACATGGAATATCTTTCCATTTATGTATAACTTTTTGGTTTCACTCTTCAGAGTTTTGTTTTTCACATATTTTGCTAGATTTATACCTAAGCATTTTGTTTTCTTGGGTGTTAATGTAAATGGTATTATGTTTTTAGTTTCAAATTTCACTTGTTCATTGCTGGTATATAGGAGAACAATTATATATCCTGAAACCTTTCTATACTTACTTATTAGTTTCAGGAGGTTTTGTTGTTGTTGTTGTTGTTTTAATTAATTCTTTCAGATTTTCTACATAGATGATTGTCATCTGTCAACAAAGACAGTTTTATTTTTTTTTCCCAATCTGTATAGCTTTTCTTTTCTTTTCTTGTCTTATTGCAATAGGTAGTACTTCCAGTATGATGTTGAAAAGGAGTGAAGAAAAGAGACATCTTTGCCTTGGTTTTGATCTTAGGAGAAATGTTTTGAGTTTCTCACTATTAAATATGCTATTAGCTGTAGGGTTTTTGTAGATGTACTCTACCAATTTGAAGAAATTTCCCTCTCTTCCTAGTTTACTGAGAGGTTTTTTAATCATGAATAGTTGTTGAGTTTTGTAATATGCTTTTTCTGCATCTATTGATATGATCATGTGAGTTTCCTTTTTTAACCTGTTGATGTGATTAATTATATTAATTGATTTTAATATGTCAAAACAGTTTGCATACCTGGGATATGGGGTATAATTTTTTATATGTTCTTGGATTTAATTTTCTAATATTTTGCTGAGAGTATTTGCATCCACATTCATGAGAGATATTGGTTTGTAGTTTTTTTCCTTGTAATATCTTTTTTAGGTTTTGGACTAGGGTAATGCTGGCCTCATAGAATAATCTAGAAACTATTCCCTCTTCCTCTATCTTCTGGGAGAGATTTTAGAGAATTAGTATAATTTCCTTCTTAATCATTTGGTAGAATATACTGGTAAATCAATATGATGCTGGTGCTGTCTTTTTTTTTTTTTTTGAAGGTTAGTAATTATAAATTTAATTAATTTAATAGAGATAGGCCTGTTCAATTTTGTCTATTTCTTCTTGTGTGGATTTTGGTAAATTGTCTTTCAAGAAATTAATCCATTTTTCTAGGCTATCAAATTATGGGCAGAGTGTTGTTTCTAATAGACTTTTTACTGTCTTTTTAATGTCCATGGGATCTGCAGTGATAGACCACTTTCATTTCTGATATTAGTAATTTGGCTTTTTCTCTTTTCTTTTAAGTTAGCCTTGCTAAAACATATTGATTTGATTGATTTTTCCCAAGAAACAGCTCTTGATTTTATTGGTTTTTTTTATTGATTACCTATATTCAATTTCATTGATTTTAGCTCTAATTTTTATTATTTATTTTCTTTGTTTCAATTTGCTATTTATTTTCTAGTTTCCTAAGGTAAAAACTTAGATTTTTTATTTTAGATCTTTTTCCTCTCCTAATACATGCATTCTATGCTATAACCTTTCCTTTAGCACTGTTTTTGTTGCATTTCAAAAATTTTTATAAGTTGTATTTTCATTTTTATTCAGTTCAAAATACTTTTTAATTTAATTTCTCCTGAGATTTCTATTTGGGCCCACGTATTATTTGAAAGTTATTTGATATGACCATGTGATCATCTGTTTTGCTCATGTAGAAGTGAAATATATATAATCAAATGCATCATTTCTATTATTGTATTAAACAAACTGTTACCTTTAGATTAATTGAGTAAATAAAATAAAAGTTTTGATTTTACTGTCAATTATTTCTTCCCTGATGCTCCTTTTTTTCTTTATATAGATCCAAGTTTCTGACCTAAATCATTTTAATTCTCTGGTGTTTTACAGACTCACTATGATATGTTTGGATGTGAGTGTCTATTTATCTTGCTTAGAATATTTAAATCTGCTTAGTTTCTTAAATCTGTAGTTTGGTAACTTTGTCATCAATTTTTGTTTTGAATATTGTCTCTCATACAGTCTACCTATTTTTTGTTGATTATTTATTTTGAATATTCTCATAACAAATACCAGAAAATGGGGATGTGGCTTTGGAACTGTGTAATGGGCAGAGGCTGGAAGAGTTTGGAGGAGCAAGCTAGAAAAAAAGCCGAGATTGCTGTAAATGTAATATTAAGGGCAATTCTGAAGAGAGATCAGAAGACAAGAATACCAGAAAAAGTTTCGAACTTCTTAGAGATTGGTTAAATGGTGGTAACTAGAATGCCAATAGAAATATGGACTGTAAAGACCATTTTGAGGAGGTCTTAGATATAAATGAAAAGGAGCTTACTGGCAACTGGAGAAAACATCACTCTTGTTATGAGCTGGCAAAGAATTCGGTTAGACTATGTCCATGCCCAAAGGCTTTATGGAATGTGTAATTTAAGAATGATGAACCAGAGTATTTGGCAAAAGAATACCTAAGCAGCAGAGCATTAAGGCAATTGCATGGCTACTTTTAACTGTGTACAGTGAAATGAGACAACAAAGAGATGACTCAAAGATAGAATTTATAATTAAAAAGGAAGCAAAGGGTAAAAAATTAGAAACCTCTCAGACTGGCAATGTGAAGAGTAAAAAAGTGTGTTTGGGGGAGAAAACCAATGGTGTAGCCCAGTGACCATCTGCTAAGGTGATTAACACAAACAGAAGGGATCATCAAGAGAATGAAAGAAAGACCTTGAAGACATTTCAGAAACCATCCAGGCTGTTCCTCCCATTACAGATCCAGAAGCCTAAGACAGAATGGTTTGGGGTAACCAGTCTCAGGCATCCTCCTTAGGCTCACTTCCCATGGCATCCTCAGGGCTCTGCTTCCTGAATCCTGGCACAGCACTCCTTGGTTGCCTGAGCTGTAGCTGATATGCCCCTAGGTGTTGCTGGACCCACCAGTTTAGAAGATACAAGCCAGAAGCTTTGGTAATATCCACATGATGCTGTCTACAGGCTTGCAGGTTGCAAGACCTATGGGGGCAGTGGAAGCTTCCACCCAGATTTCAAAGGATAAATGGAAAAGCTTGGGGGCCCAGGCAGAGATTTGCCACAGGGGTGGAATCACCACAGAGAGCAATGCTGAGCAGAAATGTGGGGTTGGAGTTGTTGCAGAGGGAACCCGATCACAGCCATGTCTATTGGAGCCATGGGAGTGGGACCATCACCAAGACCCCAGAACTGTAGAGCTACCAGTGTGTAATGCCAGCCTGGAAGAGCTGGAGCATAGGCTGAGCCCAGTAAATCCCCAAGGGCAGGGCTGCTTGAGGCCTTGGAGGTCCAGCCTGTATACCAGTTTGCAGAGGATGCCAAACATGGAGTCAAAGGATATCCTTCTTCATCCCTGAGATTAAATATCTGCCCTTCTGGGTTTCTGACTTGCTTTGGGCCCGTTACTCTTTTTTTTCTGTTGTTCCCTTTGGGGATAGGAGTAAGAGTATTTACCCTATGCTTGTCCCACCATTGTATATTAGAAGTAGATAAGTTGTTTTGATTTCACACATGAGACTTTAGACTTTTGAGTTGGTGCTGGGACAAGTTAAGACTTTGGGTTTATGGGGATGAAATGAATGTATTTGTATGTGAGAAGAACATGAGTTTTCGGAAGCCAGAGGCAGAATGCTGTGGATTGAATGTCCCCCCTCAAACCCATTGAAGCTTGATTCCCAGTGTGGCAGTGTTGAAAGGTGGAGCCTACAATAGATGATTGGCTCATGAGGGCTATGCTGTTGTGAATGGATTAATCCATTTATGTAATAATAGATTAATGGTTTAATAGTTTATCATGGTGGGGACTGGTGGCTTTATAAGCAGAGCAAGTGAGCATGTGAAAACACTCTTCCTCTTCTGTGCCATGTGATACCCTACACTACCTTGGGACTCTCCAGAGAGTTCCCACCAAGAAGGCCTTCACCAGTTGTACCCCCTGAAACTTGGACTTCCCAGCCTCCAAAACTGTAAGAAATAAATTTTGTTTTCTTATAAATTACCCAGTGTCGGGTATTGTGTTATAAGCAGGAAAGAACTAATACAGAAAATATATATTGTAAATGCTCATTCTAATCTCAATATCTCTTAACCTCACCTTTATATTTTCCATCTCTATCTTTCTATGCTACAGTTTCACAGTTCTTTCCTCTGAATTTTTCAAGTTCACTAATTCTTTTCTCACCTATGTCAAATCTGCTGTTTAACTCATTCATATCAATTAATGTAAATTTCAGTTTTGTAAATTTCATTTTTTACTCATATTTTTCTTTTTACAATATTGAGCTCATAATTCCAATATTTGAATACTGTCCAGATTTGGTTCAGTTGTCACTTGTTTCTGCCAGCTCTAGCTCATGGAGGCTAGGTTCCTTAAGTGTTTGATAATTCTTATCTCTGGTCTCATTTACTTGTACTTTATGTTAATATTTTGAATTTTGTATTAAAAATACATTTCTCCACAGCTAATATGCTTTTGCTTCTGCCAGGCTTTTGAGAGTGCAACAAACTCAGGACCATTGTAAAAGGTATTTTAAATTACAGTTTTTGGTTTTTGCTTTGCTTTTATTTTTTTGTTTTTGCTTTTACCAAATAGGTGCAAACTTTGAGTGAGATCCAGAATTTGCTTTTACATTCTCAAGGCAGAGTTCTTCCCTCTCTTCTCAGCACCAGGTTTGAATAGACAAGTTTTTTTTTTATTTTCCATTTTGGGGTTAAGGTTGTTTTTAGTCCCCTCTTGCATTGCAGTTGTATTCATCTGGGTTTCAACTTTATTCTAGTATCTCTAGTTAGATTTTCTACTTTGGGCAGGCTGTAGGATTAGTCACCTGTCCCTGTCTTCCTGATACCTCGTGGCTACCAAAATAATCTTCCAGTAACACCACAGTTAAGGAGACAGGGGTCTACAGGTTCCAAACTATATTCAGTCCACGCTTACCTTTTTAAATTCCAACTTTCATTGCTGTCTTTGCTGTTTAAGGATTCCTTATCTTTTTTACTAAGCAATTTATTAAGTTTTTCAAATTTTTATTTATTTTTCAGCATTTCATTGTTGTTGTTTTTTAACCACTGTGGTTGTTGTATTCGGAGGAATACTTTCAAAGTATCAAGTACTCCAAGCTGAGGACACAAGTTTTCAATCTTCGCATAATCTGTCTCTATCAGGACTTTACACACCATGAATTTTATGCACAAATCTACTGAAACTACCATTTTCAACCTCACCAAAAATTCCCATGTGGCCAAATCCAAAGTCTGTTCTCATATTATTCAATACTTAGCAGTGTATCACATGATCACACTTCTTTCTCTTTTTTTAATTGAAACATAATTGATTATACATACTTGTGGGGCACAGAGTTGAATATTAATACCTCTGTACAATGTGTGATGATCAAATCAGGATAATTAGCTTATTCATCATTATAAAATAAAATCATTCTTTGTGTCCATTAGCCAATTTCTCACTAACCCTGTCCCCCTCCCCCTTTCCCACCTCTAGTAACCACAGGTCTGGTCTTTCCTGCTGAAAGTTTAACATACTACTGTGATTCTTTCCTTCTTTTCTTTTCTTTTCCTTCTTTCTTTTTCTTTTTTCCTTTCTCCCTCCCTCCCTCCTTTTTCTTTCTTTCTTTTATATTTATTTATTGGCTCCCACTTATGAGTGAGGACATGCGGTTTTTCTCTTTCTGTGTCTGGCTTATTTCACTTAACATAATTTTCTCCAAGCTCATCCATGCTGCTGCAAATGGCAGAATTTCATTTTTTTTTTTTTGAAATACTTTTTTTCATCAGTTTCCAGGAATCATCCTTCTTTGTTTCTCCTCCTTCCCCATGTTTTTTTCCTCAGTCATCTCTTCTGCTTTTCTTCCTTTATTCTTTAGCATATATATCACCAGCTGAAACTATAGTAGTTACATTTTTACTTACTGCAACTCCATTGCATCAGACTTTTTTACCATCTTGATTGTTGCTATAGTCCCAGAACCTAAAATAATGACTGACGCATAATAGCTTACTAGTGTGAAAGGTGGCTTACCTGGCATTTAAGAATAGTGTGGACTTTAAGGCCAGATTGACGGGGCTCAAATCCTCATTCTCCTGTTGGTTGTGAGCAATTTACCAAAACCTCACATGCCTTATGTTACTCAACTGCAAAACAGAGTTAATAATAGTACCCACTTTAGAATTAGATTGAGGCAATCTAGGTAAAAGTGCCTGGAGTAGCTCCTGGCATAGAGTTAACACTCAATAAATATTAACACTTGTTATTATAGTAGGCAACACATTAATGTTTGTTGAATAATTTATGAAATAAATATATTATTTAGGAATTAGGTGTTTGAAGACAGAAGAGTTGATATTAGATCTATTTTCTTTTCCTCAGTAAGAAAACATTCTATAATGAGGATATACCTTTAAGAGTTAACTATAAATCTTCTTACTCCAGAATCAGAATCTGAACTTTTAAAAATGTTTAAACAAAAAAAAATAAGGCTAAAAGCACTGTTTTTAAGTAGTTGATTCTATGTTATATTTGATCAGGTTAATTTGATTATATTCTGATACTGCATGTCAAGAGCCATTGTCAGATAATCAGAAATAAGTGGAGTAAATAGCATCATTACATTTCTGCCTTTCATTTTTACTCAAAAACTGAGAAAATAATTATCAATAAATGGTCTTCCTCTTATTTCAAGTTGAAGTAATTTGAAATTTGACTTTCTCACTGTATTAGTGAACTTAGGGTAAATTTTGCTGCAGTAAAATGCAAATTCACATTATCAGTAGATTTACCTTAAAGGAATAAATGGTTATTCTCATTCATGTCACTTATTTATTATGGTCTAACTGCAACTCAGCTGTTTTGTCTTTATTTCAGGATTCAATCAGTCTGGAATAAAGGAGAGCCCCTATCTAGGAAATTACCAGTTCTATAGCAGAAGGAAGACACCATGACAGAACTATAAAATGGCTCTTGAAGCATCTGCCTATAAATGGCACAGACCTCCTTTATTCACATTCAATTGTCCCAGGAAAATCATATACCAAGCCTGGTGTCGATAGAGCAGGAAACCATTGTCTTGTAAAGAGGGACAATGCAAGTCACATGTCCAGATATGATATGCAAAGTGTGAAGATAAGCCCAACATAGGAAGGTCACAATTCTGTTTAGAGATTTTTCATACTAACTTTTAAATTGTTGGAAGAAGATTTCAATAAGAGTTGTGTGTGTGTGTGTGTGTGTGTGTGTGTGTGTGTGTGTGTGTGTGTGTGTATGATCAGAGTATCTACTTCAAGTTATACTTGAAAGATCATTTCTACATTTAAAAAAGTATCCTCCATTATGATTATTGTATCAATTTAGGTAATCTTGATGATATCGCATACTGTTACATGAATTATTGTGACAAAAATTACCACTATTTGTGAAACTGGCAAAAATAGACAACTTCCCTGAGCCACAGTCTTCACTCACTAGAAATAGAAGTGAGAGCTCTTTAGTCATTGAATTTAGACATTTAATTAGACTCACCTTCTTCTAAAATTTTCTTATTAACAGATTCATAAATAATTAGCTATGGCGAGAACTGAGCTAAAAGAAGGTTTGACTCAGTCGCGTTTATATTTTTAAGCAAGGTATCCAGAGACAAAGATGCAATAATTTTAGTAATTTCATGGAAATTTGCAGGGAAAAGTACCAATTTCATGGTGACATCTAGGGAAATATGATGATTTCATGCAGATTTAATCCCCTGTCCCTAAATCATCTACAAACATAACTCAGATGAGTGTAAAAACAGACAGTTTCCTGTAAAACTTTCAATATAGTTATGAAAATGAATGAACAGGTGAAGTAGAGAATTTTGAAAGTTAGATGAGCTAATTTTAGAAAAATTAAAGGAATGATTATATAAACCCATGAAGCAAACTCTTTAAAAATATGAATTTAAATTTTAAAAAATATTTCAAATTGAAAACATTTCCCCATGAAATTTAATTTTGGCATGAAATTGACATTTTTTCCCATAAGTACCACAAACTGTCATTTGACAACTCAGCTGACAAAATCTAGTAAATATTTATTATTGATGTAATAATCCTAAAAGAGATGCTTAGTTAATTTTTAAATGTTTTCAAATAATATCATATCATGATATGACAGCTCATTGATCTATGTACAAGTGAATATTACTCTGTATAACTTTCATTAATAATAAAGGCATAATTAGCCAGGCTTTTAATTTCAGCCTTTGTCTTATGTGTAAATGGGTAAGCTCTAAACTAAATCTATTTCAGACACATGAATTGCTTGGGACAGCTGACAGCTAATAAAACAAACAAGCAAACAAATACAAAACACAAAAAATACTTCCTAAGGGTCAATCTTCGTGCATAAAGATTTTGTTCAGGCCTCCAATTTAATCTACCTCCAGAAGCTATTGTCTCTTGATTCTATTTCAACTCATTAGAAGACCTCAAAAGAGTCTTTGCATTTGGAGAGGAGGAGGAAATAAGAGAATTGGGCTAGGGACAAATAAGAATATGCAAGAAAAGGGAGCTATACTAGTGTTCCTCAAGTCTCTCAAGTAGACTGCAGCATCTCAACCTTCTTTGCTCATCTTCCTGTCTCACGAATAATGCACATAATACCCATGAACAAAGGTAATATGAGACTTGTGTCTGGAATTTGATGGTGAACCAGATCAAAAGTAATACCAAGAAAAAATAACCAAAAATAAATTGAATATGATAACTATTTTAAATTCAACTATGATTGTGGAAAAAGTCAAGATGACAATTTTAAAGCCTGCTAAAATTGTGAACAGTCCTTTTTTCCAGAAACACATCTCAACTCACTGTGGATACAGAAACAACCTGTATATAATTGTAATAGTTTCAGCTTGACTGTGTTCATGTGAACACAGTCAAGTTATACATTTACATCATTTACATCTGTACATCTATAGATGAATTATGTCAAAAATCACAACTCAAACATTTTCAGACTTTCATGATAAAATAAAGTGTACTAATGAAAATTCCTAGTGGTAATGACTTTTTTTGGTTTTCTTTGTTAGTGGTAATATGAAGTGAATTATAGCAATTATTTTCCATGTAATTCTCTCCTTCCCCCTTTTTAAGTTGTCCTGGCACATATTTTCTCTGCCATCCCAGGTGGTACTTAAAAAGTACTTTAAAAACAATGTAATCTTGATTATCAAGGACAGTGTTTCCAAGTCATAGCAAACAAGGAATAGGGTGGCACAAATACAACCTGGGAAGACAGGCAAGTAGTGAGGGTCAGACCGCGCACAGCCCTGTAGGCTGAGGAACAGAAGTTGGATTGTGTTCTGGAAGAGCAATGGGAAGCTGATAACACTGTTGTTATGAGCATTGCGAGGATATGATCTGATTTACATTTTTAATACTTCTCTCTTGTGTGTAGGAGGGGAATGGTTTGAAAGTGAGCATCCGTAGCAGCAGGGAAATAAATGAGGAGGAGATTGCAGTGTGCAGAGGGCCATGAATGTCAGGCTTAGGATCCTGGAGTGATAAGGTGGTAAGGATTTGCTAGCAGGCCATGAATAGGACCAATTCTGTAATTTCTAAAGCAACCTCTGAGAAAGCGTATGTCGGAAGGCTATTGTAATAGGCAAATGTATGTTGTGTAGAAACAATATGGCCTAAAGTACAGAAATAGCACTAAGAATTAAAAAACAAAACACCGATATGAGAGAAGATGAAAACATTTGTCCATTTTGGTAATTTAGAGGTGGAGGTTAGGATGAGGGGATAAAGAAAGTCACCATCAATATTTTAAAGTAGTTAACTGGGACAAACAACAACTTGAAAAATATAAGGTGTTGAACAGAATTTTGTGGAGCAATGCAGTTAAATCCAAAGATGTTATAATAAAAAAAGAAAGAATATAAAGATATAGAGCAAACTGTTGAAAACTGATTTTAGGAGGTAAGCCTAGATTTGAGAGCCATTTAAATAGTTAAAGTCATAAGAATAGACACTCATTCAAGGCAAGTGTAAAGATAAAACATAAGAGTGATGGTAACAAAAGCTTGAAGATCACTTGTATTTAAGTAATGGGTCAAGGCCAAAAGCATGCTCTAGTTCTCTCTGAACAGCCTATGATAACATATTTTGTAATCAAGTGAACAATGCATCACTTGATTCAGTGCTGATAACCCTATTAATGTCCCAAGATTATAAACAGCAAATTGAGAATATTTAGTCCTTTCTATCTTCTTAACATCTGATAATCGATATACTCTTAATCATTTCTAAATGCCTCTTTCTCCTGTGGCCTCATCAGTAATGAAAATCAGGTTTTTATTTTGGTTCATGCTTCCAAGGACATTGGATGGCACAAGTTTCTGGTGACAATTTTTTACAAACTGCAACAGTAACTGAACACAAATTCGGTAAAAGTATTGACATTATCAATATGGAAATAGCTGTCATGAAATAGCAACTACTCATCACTACCAAACCCAAAAGACAATGACTGGTTCAGTGAAAGTGTTTCCTGTAGTCAGACAGAATCATCTGATACCTTTTCATGTCCATTTTTAATTTTCTCTGCATTTCATGACAATAATACATCAGAAAAGGGGCAGGGATATATTTATTTCCTAAGGCTGGAACTGTGGTCTTGCAAATATGACTATGGATTCCTCCCCCAAAAAAAAGAAAAAAGGAAAAGAAACCCTAAGCAATAAGTAGGTAAGAAGCACAACTCAAAACCATGACAAATGAAATTATGGTAAAAATTATTACAGTGCTCCCAAAGCAAAATTGGACTTTCTGATTTTAGATGAAGAGTTATTATATCCCCAGTGGTAAAACTGATAGCAAGTGCAGGAAAACATGGGTCTATCGATGATACTAACTATGCATAATTTTTAAGCAATATTTTAATATAATACAACCCCCATAAAGGCAACAACCAGTTATTACTTTGCCTAGCCCTAAATAGATTTGTAATATTTACTAAAGCAATATATGACTGAATACATATGTAAATGTATACAGTGCAATAAGTCAGACATAACACTATTGTAACTAATGCTGAGAAAGATGTTCTTGTCAAAAAATAAAAAGTAGGCAACAGAAAACGCAAGAAACTTTATTTCCAGTTGAAGTGATTAATTTACCTTCTTTTATACACATCACATCAATGACTTGAAACCTGAAGTTATATTTCACATTTTATGACTTTCCAGGGAAAATGACACTAATTTCCTTGTTTCATGAATTAATTTTACACTTAAAATAAAAAACAATTTGTAACTCTATCATCTTTTCTTTAAATGGATTGGATGTAGTATGTTGTTGATAAGAGATATACTTGATTAGACTGTCTAGTTAACTGATAGTGCTGGCTAATGTGATCAGTGCATATGGTTGAAATAGTCAATTATAAAACTGAGAAAGACAAAATGAAGTCTAATATTTTAGAGTTCTATTGCAAAGTGAAATAAATGAGTAGTCATTCTAGTGTTTGGATTCTGTTTGAAATGTTACATGTGGCATTTTCCAACAAAAGATGCAATTAACGTCATGGCTGGCACTGTCATATTGCATCGGAAACACTTCACTGTATGTCTATCAAAATCAAAGCAGCTGTCACAATTTAACAAAAAAAAAAACTGTTTTAAAGAATTTCCTGTATACTGAGGTTAAGTCAAACCAGTAATTATACAGATAACAGTCAGAAATTCAGACTAGAAAATTAATATATTTTCACCCCCAAAAAATAGTTTGCTTTACCCTTTCTTGAGATTTTTTTTTTGAAGGTGTTACATTGAAAAAGGAGCTACTCAGAAAGATGGTAATACTTTTGTGACATTAACTTGCCATTCTAAGAAAAAAAAGGCTTATTTCTACACTAAATGCCACCTCAGATGTCTGCCATAAAAACGTAGCATTTTATTTCTTATAACTGCTCTATCCCTGTTCATTCTCAAGATTATTGAATTTCTACAAAGATATTTATTTTGGTGATTGAGAAAAGGAAGCATAGATAATTCACATGGCAAGCAAGGGACCTCACAAATGAAGACAAACCCCAGGGACCACAGATTGTGTTTTGTGATATACAAGTACATATTTGCTTCTTTCTTTCACCATTCTGCAAGCAAAAAGTTTTTGAACATGAAATCTAAGAGAAGATACATTTATGAATCTCCTTAAAGCTTTCAATTGGAAAAACAATTCCAGGAGGGTAGGTGGCATGTCTCAGGACCCTGTCTATAAGGCCGTATAAAGATAAATTGTAAATAAGCATGGATCAGGACTTTTGGTATGATCTTGGGTCAGTCATTTTGCTTTCCCAATTCCACATTTCTTTACTCTAGAAGTAGTACTTTTTTTTCTCTTCTTTAAGTTAAGGTTTAGAAAAACAAAACATTATGCAAATAATAATACACTAGTTTCAAGAGGTATTGTGAAAACTGATTTCAAGGTCAAATAAATATGGGAAACTTACCTATTATATCCCTTCTCAGAAATTAAAACAGCTTTCATTTGATGTATCTGCCAAAAATTAAATTCTTTAGGTGGTGAGAGCAGGGCCATGAACTACACTGTACTGATTAGGAATAAATCATCTTTGTATCAAAGAATGAATTGAGAGTGAGTAGTCCAATTACCTAGGAGTTCAAAACTTAAAAGATAATTTACCAACTCCTTGGGTGAACTCAGGACGATTAAGTCAACTGAGAAGAAGAGGAAGTGTTTCTGAGAATGATAGGCAGCAGAGTCTCAAACCAGGTCTGATTTTTCATTCTCAAGTTCAGCTTGAACCAAGGTGAGTAACTTTGTGTGTTAACTGGAGAGCTAAGGGTTCATTCTTTAACTTCAGGATCCCTGGATCCTCAGCATAGAGCTCCGTTGGCTAGGTTGGCTTTGAGGAAGAGAGATTGTCCACCCTTAAAGTTCCCTACAGCCTTTTAGGATCTGAATCTGCAAAGAGTCATTGCAGCAGTGGACAGCATCTGTCAGGTCAAAAGACTCCAAATATAATTTTGTTTGGCAGTAATGTAAAATGATAGTTAATACACTGTTCACATTCCAATTGCCTTGGAACAGCCAAAATAACCCTTTTTAAACTGTGTAAATTATTCTGGTCCTTTGGCAATATAAAAGATATATGCAAAATTAAAAAGGGGAGAGTTGTAGGGCCGGCCCCATGGCTCACTCAGAAGAGTGCAGCACTGGTAGTGCCGAGGCCGTGGGTGCGGATCCTATATGAGGATGGCCGGTGCACTCACCGGCTGAGCGTGGTGTGGATGACACTGAGCCAGGGGTTGCGATCCCCTTACCGGTCAAAAAAGAAAAAAAAGGGGAGAGTTGTAGATGTCCCTGTTGATAAGACAAGTGAAGTTGAGATGACTGATTGGAAAATAAGTGAATTGTCATCAGTTTTGTTCACTGTGTTTTTGCCTAGGTACAAAGACATTTAATGGCATGTGGGATGTGTGAGGAATTCAAGCAAAAACAAACAAAAACTTTAGTTCGAAATGGGTAGCTAAACTCTGTGCTTAATTTGGAATTCCCTATCATTAAGAAAGAGAGAGAAAGAAAAAGAGAGATTGTGTAATTATTCAATGGAGGAGCCTTTTCAAAAAATCATGCTGGAGCAATTGGGTATCCATAGTCAAAAAAGTGAAACTCGACGTAAGACTCACTTTTACATAAATATTACTCAAAAAGGATCACAGGCCTAAAAATATAATGTAAAACTATAAAACTCTAGGAAAAAAATACAGGAAAAAATCTTTAATTTCCAGAGTTAGTCAGAGTTCTTATCTCTGGCACCAAAAGCACTATCTGTAAAAGAAAAATTGGATAAATTGAGCATCGTTAACATTAAAAAGTTTTGCTCTGCTAAATGCCCTGTTAGGAAGATGAAAATGCAAGCTACCAACTGGCCAAAAGTATTTATAAATCACATATCCAACAAAGGACAGGGATATAGAATATATAAATAATTTCTAAATATCAACAATTAAAGAAATCAGTTAGAAAATGAGAAAAATCACTGGTTTTAACGTCAAAAAGTACAGCCCCTCTGGAAAGCAGTTTGACAGTTTCTTTAAATACTAAACACAACTGTCATATGACCCAACGATTGCACTTCTGGGCACTTATTCTAGAACAAAGAAGAGTTACACTCTCACACACACACACACACATACAAACTGTACACAAATGTTAATAGAAGCTTATTTGTAATAGCCTTAACCTAGAATTAGCCCAAATGCCCCTTAATAGATGGATGGTTAAACAAACTGGTATATTCACACCAGAGAATACTACTCAGCAGTGAAAAGGAATAAACTATTGATACAAATAGCAATTTGGATTAATGAGAGAATTAGGATAAGTGAAAAAGGCCAGTCACAAAAGGTTAAATACTATATGTTATGGGCTAAATGTTTGTGTTCCCTCACAAAATTCATATGTTGAAGCCCTAACCCCCCAATGTAATGGTGTTTGAATATGGGGGTTTTGGTGCTTAGGGTCAGATGAAGTCATGAGGATGGGGCCCTCATGATGAAATTAACTCCCTTATGAGAAGAGATGCCAACTGTTTCTCTCTCTCTCTCTCTCTCTCTCTCTCTCTCTCTCTCTCTCTCTCTCTCTCTCTGCCTCCTAAGGACACAAGTGAGAACACAGCAAGAAAACAGCCATCTGCAAGCCAGGAAGAGAGCCCTCTACAAGACTTCCTAGCCTCCAGAACTGTGAGAAGATAAATTTCTGTTTTTTGAGCCTCCCAGTCAACGGTATTTTGTTGTGGCAGCATAA
This sequence comes from Galeopterus variegatus, assembly GCF_000696425.1. Classification (NCBI taxonomy): domain Eukaryota; kingdom Metazoa; phylum Chordata; class Mammalia; order Dermoptera; family Cynocephalidae; genus Galeopterus; species Galeopterus variegatus. Next base: position 9,571 of record NW_007727946.1, on the reverse strand, counting down.
GCAGGCTAAGACTCTATATGATTCTATTTATATAACATTTTTGAAATGACAAAATTATAGAAATGGAGAACTAATTAGTGGTTATCTGGGGTTAAAGAATGGGTGGGAGTAGGAGAAAAAATGGCTGTGTCTGTAAAATGACAACCTGAGAGATTGTTGTAGAAAAATGTTCTGTGCCTTTAGTGTATCAATGTCAATATCCTGATTATCTTGCTATGAGTTTGCAAGGTGCTACTACTGGAAGAAACTGATTAAAGGATACATGAGATCTCTCTCTATGATTTCTTAAAAATGCATGTGAGCCCACAATGTCTCAAAATTTAAAAAAAACTTAATTAAAAATGGCTACTAATCTCAAAAAGAGAGAAAGAGATAGAAGTTAATAGAGTCTAACATTCCACCAAGAAAAAAAAAAAAAGATTTAGATGAATCAGGACAAAATTTCCAACTGCATAGAGTTATTACAGGAGGCAGAGTCCTTACTTTTGTACTTATCAAAGAGAGTAGGATTTGGAAAGGATTTTCAGGAGTTGATAAATTATTTTTAAGATGGTTTACTTTTAGAATAAACCATCAAAAATCTAAAATGGAGACATAGTCACAAATTGACAGAGATTTTATTGTTATTGTGATTTTTCTCTTTGCTCAGGTATTACATGTAGCAACATTCTCTTTGTGGTTTTGTTAGCCAAGGTAGCAATGAGAAAGATATTTCTATGTCATAGACAACTTAGATCTGCAAAATATTATTAGGTACTATGATAAATAAAAAGGACCTCATTGTATACCTCAGAACTAAAAGTGAATACCAACCTTCCTCTATCTAAATAAATTAATTATTTAAATAATTAAAACAGGTTCAAAATTATATAGTTCCCATTTCAGGTATTATCACTTGTCAAAAGATAGAAAGGGAGGGAAGAAACTTCACTACTCTGTTTACTATTTTATCCTTTTACCAAGTAAATTTCCATTAAATGTTGGTGTTATGGGCTGATTTCACAGCAAGAACACCCAGAAGCAGACTTTAAAAAAGAAAGAATTGTCTTTTTAAAGTGTAAAAGAATCCATGCATTTATTGATTTTCTTGTCTTTCCCTTCAAATCCTTTGAAATATGATCAAAAAAGTGTCTCCATTTTATATACCACAATTTCTTTTTAATAGCTTTTTCTCCACAACAGAGTCAGAGCTCTGTCTTCCTAACTAAAGAGAAAAGGCTGTCTCAGAGGAAAAAATAACAGCAGAGCTAAGCCAACTCCACACCACCATTAAAAGTGTGAACATCGGAAAGGTCAGAGAAAGGCTGTGTGGTGGCTCAGCTCTCTCTGCCCTGGCTGCTCTGCCCTGTGGGGTCTCCCTGGGCACAGATCTAGATGACATGGTTTATCTTTTGTGCTCAGCTCCTAGGCATCACCCACCCACCCCATTTTCGTTTTTATTTCCTACTTTCCTACTTCACTTCTTTGCTTTCTGCCCCTGATCTACCTGTAGCCTTCCAGTCCCAGCAGTAAAAGAAACAATCTTCTGAGAATTCATGGAACATTTAAACTCTTAAAAGTATGTGATTTTACTAGTTTCTGATACTTGAGTCCCACTGACAAAACTCTTGCCGAAAGATATCAACCAACCTAATGTGGAGAAACTTTCGGATATAGGATATTTGCCTTCCCGCAAAAGCTTTTGGAAGTTATTTTTAGACAGTTCTGACAGGTAGAAACAGCTTTTTCTATATTATTGGTGAAAACATGTGCCAAATGTATCTAATTCTAGTCTTCGGAGCTATTCAAGATAAGTTAATCCCTCTCTTCTTTGACAGCCTGTGTCATACTTGTGGACAGTAGACAAGTCTACCCTATATTTTCTCCTAATCATGTCTATACTGAGTCTTCTTGACCCATTTCATTCTGAAATGGCTTTACAGTTCTTTTAAGTGCTTTTTCATCCTGATTTTTACATGTTGGATAATCAACCATTAGACAGTAGCCTTTTTAAAGGACCATGCCCTTTGACTGGTAACTAGAGTATGACAGTCAGGCATGGATTCAAACATTGGCTCTGGCACAATTCTGTAGCCTTTGCAAGTGGCTCACCCCTCATTGTCCCAATTTTTTCACTTGTGAAATACTGATAAAGCAAGAATGTATCACACAAGGTTTTCATGTGGATTAGATGTGTTCATACATGCAAAGAGTTTAAACAGTGGCTGGCAGATACTTCTAAAATTTAGCTACTGTCATCATCATCATCATCCTGACAGTCTTAGAAGAGTTAGGTGAGACAGGCCTATCCCCACTCTCATTCTTCGCTAATCTTCTTTAATATGATTTAAGCTCTGATTTGATTTTTGATACTTGAATAACATCATAACCCACAAAAATCTATAAAAATTCATCTGAATAAACAAAGTGCAAACACATAAGGCTTTATTGAAAGAGCTGGTATTAAAGTGGATGTTAATTACATTTGGAATTACATTTGTACCGAGCAATGACAGGATTCTTTTAAGTGGGAAAATATGGACACAGGGTGTGTGCTCCTTGACCAGTAGTTAGTCCTGCCTAGTTGAAACAGGAAAAACAGTAATTTGGGGAAGGTCTATTGAGACCAATCTAATTACAAGACACCTTGGATTCTGCGACAGTGGAGGTTCCAGGTAGAGCATGATCTGTGGCTATTCTAAGTTTCATACACAGCAGGGAGGAAATGGATATTGGTGACTAGCTGTAATGCCTAGCACACTGCCTCTGAAGTTTTCAGTTTTTTAAATAGTAAAGCACCCTTCTTGTTTAAATTCATTTAACTGGGATTTTCTAGTACTTATAACTAAAAAAGGATGAAGGAATATATAACAGTGCTAACACAAAGCATGAGTTGAACACCAAACAAAACTGAATTCCAGATGTGGGTCTTCTGTTTAAGAGAAAAATTATTAAATCTCCTTAATTTCTTCATCTGTTCAAATAAAAATAAAGTTGAGAGATACTTTAGAAGGAGAGTCATTGGCTCCAAGTAGAAGACATTACTTTTCTAAGGAAGAGATGAAGGTATCTGAATTGTCACAGGTGAGAAGGGCAAGATAGAAAATTACCTCTTATTGGTCACATTCATCTTGGCAAACAGCTTGTATTTAACTCTGATATTTCTTCTAGTCAGATCTACAGAAATGCTTATGCACTAGGCCTATTTTGCTGTCCACAACTAAGCCCCCTAAAATTACACATTTTGGTCCCTGGTAGAAGCTGCTTTTATTGAAGCACATTGTTGTCCATTTGTCTATAGCCGACTCTCCTTTTAAAAGTGTATTCTCATATGCAGTTCCATTTGTGTAGAAAATGTTATATGATCATGAGTGTGGTGCTACTGGTTATATGCAATGTGATTCAAAGGAGCATGGACACTCACTATTTTTTTGACAATTTAGCCTAGGGAAAACTTAAATAAACTCACTAAATCTTCTCTGGCTCAATGGTTGAGGAAATTCTCTCCATAGCTTGGCAATAGCAACCACAGGGTAAGTTACTAAATCCCCATCTGAATATGAGTCCTGACTCTTTCACCCACATTACCCCCTTAAAGGAGTTTCAGGTTGAATTACAGAGTAAACAGAATTCTGGCAGAGAGAGGAATTGCACCTAGCAGCATGGAAAGATGACAAGACTTTCATTTGTCTGTATATGACAATCTGCTCTATACCTTCCTCAGTGGAGGAAGCTAGAGCACAGCCATGAATGACTTTAAAATGCAAAACAAAACAGGAAGTTTTCCATCATCACTCCCAGTTCCCACTGGGGTCCATGACAGCCTCACTCTGGCACTGCCGAGTACCCTAATGTGGAGGAGGAGAAGAGGAGATGAGCCCTATTGGTGAGATCATCATCCTACAAATCACTGTTATTTACAGATGTAGCAACCTGCCCTTCACCACCCTGCAAGCTATTTCTCCCAGCTTCACTTCCTCAGACACAGTATTATTAGGAATGACATCTTGGCACAGAAAATGCCAATTCTCTAGTGCTGTAATGACATTTCTGGAAGTACTGTCTAAGAAATGCTCTATGAAATTGTGTTTTGGGAGGCCAGGTCAGTGACCACAGAATAAAAGAAATAAACTCACCAAAATGATATTTTATTACATGAAGAAAAATCATCATAACTAAGAACCTGAAAGTGAAGTTGATAACACTTTTGTATTTACTTGTCAGGAAACAAAAATAAGATGGGAAAAATGCCATGCTATTTCATTTCATTCTCCATCCAGTAGAAGGAAAGAATTCTGGCTATAAACAAGCTGCAATTATGCGGTATTTAAAGAACACAAAATAATTCAGTGACTTTGTATAACCTAGATTCATAAACATGAGGATTATATCATAATGTCATAATTTTTAAAAAGACAACTTTATATCTATGTGATATATATATATATTAAATTTTACCTAAATTTAGCAGTCATCAATAAATAATTTATTGAGCACATGGCTTAATTTTAAGATAGTTGCAGATAAATTTAAGCAAGCAAATATGGCCTCTGCATTCTAGAAATTGATACTTTCAAGTACACTTATATGAAGAAATTAATGACCACAGTCAGTGCTGCACTAGAAGTTAAAAAAAATTCTGAATGTGCTTTTTCTTATCTCCCTGACACTTTATGATCCTTCTCCAATAATACTGGATTTAATGATTTAGCTTTAATTTGATTAATGTTAAATTTTAAAATCTAATGAAATATTATCAATTTAAATAAATCATAATGCTTAACTATTAATGAGGATTCAAAAGTTAAATAAATCACAAAATTTAAATATTAATGATGATTGAAATGTATGATCTATTGAATTCCTTAATACAATGACTATACTTTCTCATAAAATAGCACCGAAATCCACGACCTACATGAAACTCTGCATCTCAGCTATGTTCTCATTTTTCTCACTGTAAACTATGAAGAATAGTATCCAAAGTAATTTTATGTATTTTATTTTGAGTAGAGACTTATTGGCCTTTCTATTTAACTGTATTCTCAAAACCTAATAAGTATTTTTCTGTGATAGCAACGAGATGTTCTGTACTCAGCACGTGAGAAGAAATGAGGGACGTATGCACTGAACTAAAAGAAGTGTATTGCAAAATTATTATTTGTATTATACAAAAAGAATTAAAAGGACTGTAAATGTTTTCACAAATGGTAATTTTTCTAAATTCAAAAGCAATGAAAATATTCTTATTGAATAAAACAAATTTGTAAAGTCAAAATTAAAGTCTTTATTAATCTTTGACTACCCTTACACTTCACAGAATTGATGTACCTATGATATATTACTAATCTGTAATGTACACCAATAGTTTTTATTAATTTTATTTTTTTAGAGCAGTTCCAGGTTCACAGGAAAATTAAGAGGAAAGTACACAGATTCCTCAAATATCCCCCAACCCCGCACATGCATAGCCTCCCCCATTATCTACATCCCCCACCAGAGCAAAGAGCAGTACACTTGTTAAACTCAATGAGCTTACACTGTCTGATAATAACCATCCAAAGTCTGTAGTTTACATTAGGGTTCATTTTTGGTGTTGTACTTTCTATGGGTATAAACAAATGTGTAATGACAGGCATTCATCATTGTAGGATCATACAGAGAATTTTCACTGCCCTGAAAAACCCACTGTGATCCACCTATTTATTCCCCCTTCCTCAACCCCTGGAAAACACTGATCTTTTCACAATCTCTATAGTTTTGCTTTTTCAGAATATTATATAGCTGGAATCATGAAACATGTAGTATTTTCAGGTTGGTATATTGCACTTAGAAATATGCATTTAAGTTTCTCTGACATGTTTTCATGGCTTGATAGCTCACTTCTTTTTAGTGCTAATAAAATTCCATTATCTGGATTACCACAGATTTATCCATTCCCCTACTGAAGGATGTCTTGGTTACTTCCAAGCTTTGGCAATTATGAATACAGTTGCTATAAACATCTGTGTGCACATTTTTGTGTTAACATAAGTTTCCAACTCTTTGAATAAATACCACAAAATGTAATTGCTGGATTATATGGTAAGAGTAGGTTTAATTTTGCAAGACACCACCAAATTGTCTTTCAAAGTGGCTGTGCCATTACACATTCCCACCAATAATGAACAAGAGTTTCTGTCACTCTACGTTCTCGCCAGTGCTTGGTGTGTCAGTGTTCCAGATTTTAGCTATTCTGATAGGTGTGCAGTGGTATCTCACTGTTGTTTTAATTTGCACTAAATTAAAACATATAACATGTGATGTTGAACATCTTTTTATATACTATTTGCCATGTGTATCTTTTTTGGTGACGTGTCTGTTCAGGTCTTTGGCCCATTTTTTTTTTTAAATTAGGTAATTTGTTTTAGAATCTTTGTTTATTTTTGGATAAGAGTGCTTTAACAGGTGTGTGTTTTACAAATATATTCTCTTCAGTCTGTGGCTGTTATTCTCATACTCCTGACAGTGATTTTTGCAGAACAGAAGTTCTTAATTTTAAGGAAGTCCAGCTTATCAATGATGTCTTTTATGACTTGCAACTATATTGAAAAAGTCAGCACTATGAGTAGGATTATGCCCAAGGCATCTAAGTTTTTTCCTATGTTATCGCCTGAGATGTTTATAGTTTTTCATTTTATATTTAGGTTTATGGTCCATTTTGAGTTAATTTTTCTAAAGGGCGTGAGTACTGTATCTAGACTCATTTTTTTTTCATCTGGATTTCCATTTGTTCCAGCACAATTTCTTGAAGACTTCATTTGCTTTGCTGTAATGCTTTTGCCCCTTTGTCAATATCAGTTGACTATATTTATGTGGACCTATTTCTTGGCTCTCTATTGTATTTCATTGACCTATGTGTCCTCTGATGTGCTAATACCATTCTGTCTTGATTAATGTAGCTTTATAGTAAGTCTTGAAGTTAGGTAGTGTCAGTCCTTTAACTTTATTCTTCTTCAGTATTGTTTGGCTATTCTGGGTATTCTACATTTCCATACAAAATTTATAATCAGTTTGTCAATATCCACAAAATAACTTGCTGAGATTTCAAATGGATTACATGTAAATCTATAGATTAACTTGGGAAGAAAAAACACCTTGACAATATTGAGTCTACCTATTAATAAACATGAAATATCTCTCCATTTATTTACTTATTTGATTTTGTTCATCAGAGTTTCGTAGTTTTCCTCATACAGATAATGAACATATTTTGTAAGATTTATACTTAAGTATATTATTTGAGGGGCGGGGTGCTTATATAAATGGTGTTGTGTTTTTAATTTCAAATTTTAGTTGTTTATCACTGGTATATAGAAAAGCAAATGACTTTTATATATTAACCTTGTATCCTGCGATCTTGTTATAAGTTCCAGAACATTTTCGTCAGTTCTTTTATATTTCCTACATAAATGATTGTTGGGAAAATAGAATAATTTAATCAGGCTCCCCTCACCTCAGGGCTGGTTGAGGGTGGTTCAGTAAACATTGTGTGGGGGGGGGTGGAGTTAGTGTACCAAGGGCAGGGCAGCCTTGGCGTCATGAGCAGGATTCAGACATTAGCCTTAGCCAGAGCACCACAATTGGCCCAGTCAGTGCAGAATTACCAGCAGGTAAAAGAGCCCAACAACTGGTGTTGTTGCCTAGCTTTACAACTGGCATCACAAACAGGATTAAGAGCACTACAGTTGGTACTGTCAACAGGATTCTGACATTAGCCCTTGCCCTGGCTTCACATTTGACATCGTCGGTAGAATTATGCCACAATTGGCCTAGTCCATGACAGGATTCTGAGAAGGTACAGAAGATAAAAGCCCTTGGAAGAAGAAGGAAATGTGTCTGTCATTGAGCATGAGGTGACTGGTGGCCAGTTTCTGCTGACCGGAGCCTGGCTATTGCTCACAATGCTGCAAACTGACTGAGATTTGCAGCAGAAAGTAGAGTTTTTGGCAGCACGGATAAATGTCCTAGAGGTTGATGTACAGCAACTGGCCACTCCTGCCTCTCACATCAGGGAAGATGACCAACCCAGTGGAAAACCATGCTTCTCCAGGCATGACCTATTGTGCATGAAAAATTGAGACAGTAAAGCAGTAGAAACAGGGAGAGCCCCTGGCGGCTGCAGCTATGAGACCTAGGGGTGGATGGTGTAATGTGCTCTAGAGACTATATAGTAAACACATGTTGCATTTGTCTGAAGGCAAATGGCTTGGAGGGTGCCATTTAAACCCAATGGCTAGCAGTGAATGGATTAAAAATGGTGGTTGGAGCATCGTTCTGAGGGCTTTAAAAGAAGAGGAGAGTCTGTCTCTTTCTCTCTCTGTTCTCTCTGCTTCCACCATCTTGCGATGTAAGACCTCTGGTTCACTGTGGCCACCACCAGCTGGACTTTGGACTTCCCATCCTGGGAAACTAGTGTAGGTCGAAGATGGCGACGGGTCTGGAGCGGCCGTGCCAGGAGACAGCGCGATCCTGAGAGGTCTGCGCGGTGATACCAGAGTATTAATTGCATTTCAAAGAACAACAAAAGGCGAATAATTCTTTCAACAACGATCCTACATTGACAAACAAGCGGCAGCAGGTTCGAGGTTTTGGGGCCGACACAGAAGAGGACTCCTGAGAGCACCCAAGCCCTGCTGCGGGAACGAACGAGCAGCCCAGAAAACAAAAGCCAAGAAAGCCAGCAGAAACGGAGTGAAATGCGCCAGACCAGCCCAACTCTGCGAGCTCTGTGAGTCACCCCCAGCCCAGCCCCACTTGCGGGGCGAAGCCCGACTGCTCCCCACCCGCCTGGCTCCCGCCTAACACACCAGGCTAGGTGCCCACAACAGAGCTGCCTCCATTGTCTCGGGTGGGGGCGGAGTCGGCCGGCTTAGTGAGGGCAGGCCAGCCATCTTTCCTTGGCGCGGCTCCGCACTGAGACAAGCCATTTGCTTACCTCGACGGGGGGAACCCCGGGGCCTGTGGACTGGCCTACAATCCCACTCTCCCCGCGGATCTCAGACGGGGCTGGTAGCGTGGGGAGCCCCTGGCCAGCGACGGGGGGGCAGGGAAGAGGTGCCCGCCCAGATCGTCTCTCCGCCACACCCTGGGCGCCGGCCCCAGATAAACTCCCTCTTCCCGGGAGGCAGATTCCATCTCTGGGGACCTCAGTTTGGAAGAACCCCTAACTGATTTCTGGTGGGGAGAGGGGAGCCCGGAGACCCCTCGAACTACATTGAAGTTACAAGTGAGCTCTCCAGAAGGGCTGACCCATGCAGGGGGGGAGTCAAAGAGGAATTGTGTGCTGAGGGACCCTCCCCCGAGGAGTTCACTGCCGGCAGCCGCTGGAGAGTCAGGACACATGCTGGGCAGGGCGGGGGCATGGCACAACTTTGATGACTCAACTGAAAGTCAAGGTTTGTGGAAGACACGACTCAGCCCTGTCCTGAGCACACAGAGTGTGGAGTGGTCCTGCAAAAGGAGGCGGAATCTCAGAAATAAATAAAGAATGAACAATTACACACCCTGCAGGAACGCTTTGCAAGGCTCAATAGCCCCATCTAGTGTTCAC
>NW_007727945.1:347205-348207 GCF_000696425.1 Galeopterus variegatus | reverse complement strand
CCTGTCTGGAGCCAAAGAGCCCACCCAGCTATTGCCTCGAGGCCTCAGAGCCTTGTTTGCTATTATCTTCTGTCCCTCCCTATCCTGTGTACTATGGGTGTAGGTAACTTTACAACTTGCCATAGATAATGGGAATTTTCCATTCACCGGAACAACCCACCCTGTGGTTTTCTCAGTAAACCATCTGCATACTTAATTATCTGCTGATTCCCTCCTGCTGTCTATATAAACTGTGACCTTCTAGCTAATAATCAAGACTTGATCAATAAATGAGACTTGATCAGAATACTGTCTTGTCTTCATTTCTCGTGTCTCTTGTTCCATCCAATTCCCACTACCCCCTCCAGGGTCCTCGTTGAATATCCTGCAGGTTGGGACAGAAATCTATTGCACAGCATAGTGACCATAGTTAATAATAATATATTGTACCTTCCAAAATTGCTAAAAAAGTAGATTTTAAATGTTTTCACCATGAAAAAAGATAAGTAAACAAGGTGATGGATATGTTAATTGGCTTGATTTAATCTTTCAGTAATGTATATCAAAATATCACATTGTACTTCATAAATACAAATAATGATTATTTGTCAATTTAAAAGTTAAAAAAAATTAAAAAGACAATCTACAGACCCAGAGAAATGATTTGCAAAATACATATTAGACAAACAACTTGTATCCAAGTAGACAAAGAAATCTCAAAGTCCAACAAGAATAATAATAAGAAAGAAAACAAGGACAAAGATTTGAATAGATATCTCACAAATAAGTACTTGAAAATAAAAGAGGAGGGCACACTTCCACATCATTTCAATGATCATTAGAAAAATGTAAAGTAAAGAAAAATCTTGGACTATTGAAATCCATCTAGAAAGTTTACAATTAAGACTTATTATACTGGAATTCTCATACACTACTGGTTGGAATGAATGCAAGATAATACCATTGCTTTGGAAAACATTTTGACTACTACTTAAAAATTTAAACATCTTCTAGCATATGACT
>NW_007727945.1:344867-345284 GCF_000696425.1 Galeopterus variegatus | reverse complement strand
ATTGCTTTGGAAAACATTTTGACTACTACTTAAAAATTTAAACATCTTCTAGCATATGACTCAATTATTTTACTCCTAATATTTAATCCAGAAAAATAAATGCATATATTCAAAAAAAGTTTATATATGAAAGGTAATAGCAGTTTGTTGGTAATGGTCAAAAGCTGAAAACAACCTCAATGTCTACCAACAGATGAGTGGATAAGCAAATTGTGTTATATACATATAACAAAATATTACTCAGCAATAAAAATGAGTGAACTAGAACAAAACATGACCAAACCTCCAAATAACTATGTTGAGTAGAAGTCAGAAAAAAATACCTTATGATTCTGTCCATATAAAATTCTAGAAAATGTAAGTGAATTTATAGTGATAGAAAGGAAACAGGGTGGGAGGGATTAACTGAGTACAAGT
>NW_007727945.1:338805-343722 GCF_000696425.1 Galeopterus variegatus | reverse complement strand
ATTCAACATACTTTAGTATTACTTTTTGTATTTACCATTTATTGTATGAATTTCTCTTTGGCTCATGATTTTCAGAACTGATGTATAATCTCCAAATATTTGGAGGATTTTTCAGTTATCTGTGTTATTGACTTCTATTCAGTAAAGTTTTCGTTCTTGCATAACTAATCATACTTTAGTCATTTATTAAAGAATGTATTTAAACTATTTCTGTTCACTTATATATTGCCCAGTGTCTATTCCTCCTATACTCTGTCACTGGTAAGCAAATTTTCATATTATATCCCTACTTGGAGGCACCCACTTTCTTTTGGATTTCAGACTATTTGATTGCCTTTATTTGAAGTGTTTTTGTGCCCAGTTAATAATTTGATGTGGAGTTCTATTGTTAAAGAAGAAATGGTTTAGGAAAGTTTGGAGGCAACATTTGGTTTCTGTCACTCACAATTAGTTCACTAATATATTTGAAAAGGAGACCTTTAGAATATTTATTTTGAGATAACAGTCCCTGCAGAAAATGTAGTCATTAAACATAAAGGTTCTTTATTTTGCTTGTTTATGAGAATTTTTAATATGTGAATGGTTTTTGTGAATATATTCAAGTTTATATTCTGTGTGCTTTTTATGTAGGTGTGAGTTAACACATTTGTTATGGTTATATGCTGGGGTTAGAGTCTGATAATAACAGCAGATATTATCCCAATAGAGTAATTCAGTCTTCCCACTGTGCTTTTTCATACTGAAGCCATTACTTATGCTTTTTTGGAAGGCTGTTATTATCTTTTTAAATATACAAATATGAAACAATCACAATTATTAATAACTCCAGTGGACACTGATATTTTGTTAGGTAGCTGCCAAGATATGATTCTTGTTAACACAGAATTCATTCTATTGCATAAATGTGTTATTCTGCAGAGTTTTTGTTTTTTAATAACACATCTATTCTTTTGTTTGCTTTCTACAGTTGTTTGAAGGAAAGAAGACATATAAATAAAAACAGAAGTAGAAAGAAAAGATTAAGAATTGACATAGAATATCAACGAGTCTGTACAATGTAAAATGTAAAACCAATAAAAGTAAAATCAGTTACTATTTTTGATAACTAAGGTTATTCTTCTTGGTCCTCTAAAAGAACCAGTGGTCTATCTTGTTTTGTTGCTAATTTGGAAAGTCTTATATTTAAACATATGACCCAAAAAGAGATCGGTAAAACAAAAGTACATTATTGTAATGTAGGTAGGTCTTTCAGTCTATGGTGTTAAAATGCGTTAAAATCTATCTGATTTATAAAACTAGGCAACTACAATAATAAAAACTTCACAAAATTATATTTGGTGAGTTGTTCTTTTATTTAGATGCTGGCTGATTTTCAAAAATGCATGTAGCTAGAAAACGTACATGTGATCATCAACATAGCATTGTGTTCCAAGATTGAACTTGAAAATATTTGACAAATATGATAGAAGGTTAGAAGCATAAATGCCAAGGAAGAATCAAGCATAGATGATCTATTTAAACATGCAAGAACGTTTCAACATAATGAATAACTTATACGTCAAACTAAGACAGACACATTTGGACTGCAAACATATTCAGAGAATGTTTTCACTTTAGTCATTTTTTACTTCACTTTAAGTCTAAAGCACTATAAGTGAAGTTTGAAACCAAATGAAATGAATTGAAAAGGACAAAACAAATTAAATGATCAAAATAAAACAATGTGTTTGCTATATCCAGTTAAAAAGAAAACCTTTGAAAATATGTGATGTGGAACAAAGAAGCATTTAGGTGTTGTATCATGTTTCTCAGTTATTTAAAAGATAGTATAGATTTCTAGATATTTTTGTATTTCTAATATTATTGAGCTTTGACATTTCAGGCAGGTGTTAAGTTTTTTGCATTCATTATCTCATTTAATTATCACAAAGCTCACAGCACTTCATCAATTTAGGTCGATTCTTTCTTTCCTTTTTGACATTAACATCTCTGACATCAGGATTCATGTTACAATTGATGGAATGCCTCATTATCTCATTTAATTATCACAAAGCTCACAGCACTTCATCAATTTAGGTCGATTCTTTCCTTTTTGACATTAACATCTCTGACATCAGGATTCATGTTACAATTGATGGAATGCCATAATGTAATTTTTTACTTTTTTTCTTTGTTAATGGTACACAAAATAAGGACATGTCTTACAATCTATATCATCTGTGAATCCTTAAATTATGACATTGCCGATTTTCTGTATACACCATAAAGAAGATCAGGGAGACTATTAAGCCTGATTGAAGTGAAATAACAAGTTTTAGAACCAAATTCCAACTCAGGACTCTTTGATATCTGTACATACACACTAAATCAATTACCCTATATAACTTTCCCACTTATTATTTGAACATAATATTTCCAACATTAAGACTCATTTAGCAGTTACAATAACTATTTTATCTTATTTTACCTACAGTTAAATAATTAATTCTACTAATAGTTACTATTGAAATGAAAGTAATTAACATTTTTCTTCTCTCCAAGGAATCAGTATATGTTATGTTAGTTCTATTCTTCGAACTTGAAAGAGTAACAGCAACCAGCAATCACCTTTGACAAAAATATTAAAAAGCAAAATTCTTATTGCTACTATATTGTCCATCAACATACCAATAGCCTTTGAATGCTTGTGTGGGATGATTTTCTTTGTTTATAAGATAACAAACAGTGCTATGTCAGTTACAGAATTTACCCATAAAAAAAGAATCTGCTGTCATGCCTTAACTCTATAGCAAATCGACCTGAAATTGTACATGGAGTGGAGATATTCAGTCAGTTTTATTTAAATATATTTTATATCCATCTTTCCTCTTCTTTATGAAGATTAAGATAAAGATATGATCATTACAAAAATGATCAATTTGTTAATTTAACAAATATCCATTAATTACCTATAGCTCTTGCTATGGAGAATATATTATTAAAGAAAAATTATCTCTACTCTCAAGGATATTCAGACTAAAGAGATTTATATTAAATAAATATTCTGACAAATGCACATATTAACATAAATTTTAGTATGTGTTAAATCAACGAGAGGACATATGGTCTTATAAGATGTAACAGTTACACATCCCATAGAGGAAGAGAAGAGAGTCATGCAAGACTTCTTTAAGAAAGTTACATTTCCCCCCCCCAACCACCCGAGCCACTGAGAGGTAAGCCCAGCAGACCCACATGACACAGGCAACCCCTCCCCACTCCTTGGACTAGGAGGGCAGTGCCAGCCCCACCACCTGACCCACTGAGGTGAGCCAGCTGGGGGCTCATTTTACAACCACAGATTCTGGAACATGACCCAAGGTGGTTTAACATAACTCATAAGAACCACCACACCTACTGTCAAGCAAAGACAATTCACCACCACAGTAGCAGCCAGGGCCACTCCAGAGCCAACCTCAGTTTAATAGAAGAAGCAAACCCTCTACCAAATGACCAAATGTCAATGAAAAAATACTAGAATTACAAATAAACAAGAAGAAATGACACCACAGAAAGAGTACAGTAATGCTCCAATACTGGACTGCATGGAAGCAAATCCTTGAAATGTCTGAAAAAGAATTCTGAGCAATGATCGTAAGAAAGCTTGAAGAAATAAAGGAAGACTCAATTAGAGAACACAATGAAACAAGGAAAAATATCCTGAATATGAAGGAGAAAATCTACAAAGAGATTAATGCCTTATGAAAGAGTGTAGCAGAACTTCTAGAAATGAAAGATTCACTCAATGAAATAAAACACTCAACTGAGAGCTTGAGCAGCAGGGTAGAGCAAACAGAAGAAAGAATTTCAGAGCTTGAAGATGGTCTTTTTGAAACAACACAGGCAGACAAAAAAAGGAAAAAATAATTAAAAATAATGAGGAAAATCTAAGAGAGATAGCAGACAACCTCGAGCTCTCTAACATCCGAAATGTCAATATTCCAGAAGTGGGGGAGAAAGGAAAAGGTATTGAAAATCTAATCAAAGAAATAGTAACAGAAAACTTCCCAGGTGTAGGGTGAGATACAGACCTTCAGGTTCAAGAAGCTCAAAGGCCCCCAAACAGATTCAATACAAAAAGATCCTCCTGAAGACATATTATACTTAAATTTGCAAAGCTCAAAGACAAAGACAGAATTCTAAAAGCCACAAGAGAAAAGTGTCAGGTCACTTATAGGGGTACCCCATCAGACTAACAGCAGACTTCTCAACTGAAACCTTATGAGCCAGAAGAAAGTGGAAAGATATATTAAAAATACTAAAAAAAAAAAAAAGAAAAAGAAAAAAAAGAAAAAAAATGCCTGCCAAGAATTCTTTACCCAGCAAGGCTCTCTTTCAGAAATGAGGGAGAAATAGTGTATTTCCCAGACAAACAAAAACTGTGGGAATTCACCACCACCCAACCAGCCCTGCAAGAAATTCTCAAGGGAGTCATTAATCTGGAATCTGAATAATGATGACCATTATCACAAATGCACAAGAAAGAGTAAAACCTACATTAAAATAAAAATGCCAGCAAGAAAGAAAGAGAAGCTAAATCATCCCACCTAAAATCTCCAACTAACATTGCAGAAGAGAAATAGAAGGGGAAATAATTATCAAAAGATACTTAAACCTTCTAAACAAGAAGCAAGTAAATGACAAAAATTAAGTAACACTTGTCAATAACTACCTTAAATGTGAATAGTCTAAACTCCCCAGTCAAAAGACACAGGCTGACTGATTGGATTAAATTGCTAAACCCAAGTACATGCTGTCTTCAAGAGACCAACCTCACCTATAGAGACACACACAGACTAAAAGTGAAGGAATGGAAAAAGATATACGATGCAAATGGAAAACAAAAATGAGCAGGAGTAGCTATTCTTATATCATATA
>NW_007727945.1:336570-337639 GCF_000696425.1 Galeopterus variegatus | reverse complement strand
CCAAAAATCAGAAATGAAAAGGGAGACATAACAGCTGATACCACAGAAAAACAAAGAATCATTAGAAAGTATTATAAGCAACTGTATAACAACAAATATGAAAATCTGGAAAATATGAATAAGTTTCTAGACACCTATAAACTACCAAGGGTGAACCAAGAAGAGACAGAAAACCTGAACAGACCAATAACAAGCAATGAGATTGAAGTGGTAATTAGCAATTCTCCAACAAAGAAAAGTCCAGGACCAGAGGGCTTTATAGCCTAATTCTACCAAACTTTTAAAGAGGAGTTAATACCAATTCACCTCAAACTATTCCAAACAATTGAAATAGAAGCTACTCTCCCAAACTCATTCTGTGAGGCCCACATAACTCTGACACAAAACCAGATAAAGACACACAAAAAAGGAAGATTACATACCAGTATCCTTGTTGAACATAGACACAAAAATCTTCAACAAAATATTAGCAATTGGAATACAGCAACACATTAAAAAAATTTTACACTATGATCAAGTGGGATTCATCCCAGGGATGCAAGGATGGTTCAACATACGAAAGTCAATAAATGTGATACATCACATCAACAAACTCAAGGACAAAGACCATATGATTAACTCAATATATGCTGAAAAAGGATTTGACAAAATTCAACATCCCTTCATGATAAAGATTCTCAACAAGTTAGGTATAGAAGGAAAGTATCTCAACACAATAAAAGCCATTTATGACATGCCCACCACCAGTATCATCTTGACTGGGGAAAAACTGAGGGCCCTTCTCTTAAGAACAGGAACAAGACAAGGATGCCCAATCTCTCTACAACTACTTAACATAGTACTAAATGTACTAGCTAGAGCAATCAGGCAAGAGAAATAAATAAAGGGAATCCAGATTGGAAAAGATGATGCCAAACTCTATATATTTGCAGCTGACATGATACTATATATATAGAAAAACCTAATGCCTGCATTAAAAAAACTCCTAGAGTTGGTTAATAACTTCAATAATGTTGCAGAATACAAAATACATGCCCCCAAATCAGTTTCATTTATATATTCAAATAAT
>NW_007727945.1:333726-335328 GCF_000696425.1 Galeopterus variegatus | reverse complement strand
TATCCATATGCAGAAGAGTGAAACGAGATATGTACCTCTCACCATACACTAAAATCAACTCTAAATGGATTAAAGACTTAAGCATAAGACCTGCAATTGTAACATAACTAAGAGAAAATATAGGTGAGACACTTCAGCAGCTAGTTCTGGGCACAGACTTTATGAACATGAGATCAAAAGCACAAGCAGCAAAAGAAAAAATAAGCAAATGGGACTATATCAAACTAAGAAGATTCTGCACAGTAAAAGAAATACTCAAGATGGGCCAGCCCAGTGGCGCACTGGAGAGTGCGCCGCTTGGGAGTGCGGCGGCGCTCCCGCCAAGGGTTCAGATCCCATGTGGTGACCAGTTCCCGCTCACTGGCTGAGTGTGGCGCGGGCGCAACACCGAGGGTTGCGATCCCGTTACCGGCCAGTAAAAAAGACAAAAAGGAAAGAAAAAAAAAAAAGAAATACTCAACAGAGTGAAACAACAACTCACAGAGTGGGAGAAAATTTTTACTAACTATGCAGCTGACAATGGATTAATATCCATAATATACAAGGAACTCAATTATATAGTAAAAAATCAAGTAGCCCAATTAAAAAATGGACAAAGGAGCTGAATAGACATTTTTCAAAGGTAGACATACAAATGGCCAACAGGTATATGAGAAAATGCTCAACATCACTAGTTGTTAGGGAAATGCAAATTAAAACCACATTGAGATACCACCTCACCTCAGTTAGACTGGCTATAATCAAAAAGATGATGAATAACAAATTCTAGCAAGGTGTGGAGAGAAGAGAGCACTCTTGCACTGTTGGTGGGACTGTAAATTAGTACGACGACTATGGAAAACAGTATGGAGGTTTCTCAAACATCTACAGATAGATCTTCCATATGATCCAGCAATCCCACTTCTGGGTATATACCCAGAGGAATGGAAGTCATCATGCTGAAGGGATACCTGCACTCAACTAGTGGTACTGGGAAAACTGGATATCTATATGCAGAAGAATGAAACTAGATATGCACCTCTCATATCCATGTTCATCACAGCTCTGTTTACAGTAGCCATGGAACCAACCTAAATGTCCAAAGATGGATAAGGAAACTGTGGTATATATACACCATGCAATACTACTCTGCCATACAATGAATGAAATACTCCCATTTACAAAAACATGGATGAGCCCGGGGTAACTTATGTTGAATGAAATAAACAAAGCACAGAGGGATAAATACCACATGTACTCACTCATATGTGGGAGCTAAGAGAGAAAGAAGGAAGGAAAGAAAGCCCACAGTGGTGTGTTGGACTTGGAGAGGGAGAGAACATTCTACGCACTACAAAGTGGAGTGAGGGGGAAAAGCGGAGGAGGAGAGAGGTTGGGGATTATTGGGTTGGGGACACGGGGTACAAATGCAATTTGTGGTAATGGGTCTACTACCAGTATGAATCTGGCCCCCACATCATTGGCACGATAGGTGATAATGAGCTTTGTATCTCATGAATATTCATAACCAAGAAAAATAAAAGAAAGTTACATTTAAGATGAACCCCAAAGCATGAGTAAAAATTGACCAGTGTGAAAGGAGGTGTATTCCAGGCTGAGTGA
>NW_007727945.1:332048-332700 GCF_000696425.1 Galeopterus variegatus | reverse complement strand
GGCCCTGTAGGGAGCAGGTCTCCATGGTCTCTGACTGACCTCATGCAGGCATAATGTGATGGTGCTTCACCACGTGTCTTGCTTCCAATCCTTGGCTTCTTTTTTCATGCTACCGATTCCCACTCAGGACCCCCACATGCATAATTTTAAGTGCATATATTTTAACACTTTCTGGGGTACCACTAGAAACAAGAAGGTTGTGATTTAATTTCTCCCCCTTTTCTATCATTATGGATGGTCCACAAACAGTTTAAATTGCTTTTTAAAGGTTGCCCCAGGGGATCAAAAAATCAGTCACAATTTAAACAGGCATGTTCCAGGAACTGCTACTGAATTAATGACCTCTAAGGGAAGTCTAACTGCTATGTCTTATTAGATGGAAAAAAACAGAATTCATTCTATCTAGTTTTATCAGAAAGGGATTTATTACATTTAATTAAATATCCTACTTCATGTCTTCATAAATTTATATCACATGGAATATTTAGTCTTCTCATGTCCAAGCAGGGTTGTCCCAGGGATTCTGACCTGCTCCCCACAGGCTCAAACCAGTGCTCCAATGGATGAAAAGAATCAATATTTTGGCACCCATAACGAATTTGTAATAACTAGCTTGCCATGGTCCATCACTTGGAATGCTCTAGCTGACAGA
>NW_007727945.1:329839-331892 GCF_000696425.1 Galeopterus variegatus | reverse complement strand
GACCGGCAACGGGATCGCAACCCTCGGTGCTGCGCCTGCACCTCGCTCAGCCAGTGAGTGGAAACCGGTCTGCATGTGGGATCGGAACCCTCGCGGGAGCGCTGCCACGCTCCTAAGCAGCGCACTGTAGCAGTGCGCCACCAGGCCGGCCCCTTCTCGTCATTTTGAATGGATCTTTTCCTGGCGTCAGGTAGTTTCCTCATAAGCATGTACTCATCAGAACACTGGGGTTCTTGAACCATGGACATCCCTCCTCTCTAGTATTTTATCTAAAATCTTGATCTCCATCTCCTCAATTCAGGGATTCTGCTAGGCTCCAACTCAGTTCCTCCCTTTGAATGACT
This sequence comes from Galeopterus variegatus, assembly GCF_000696425.1. NCBI lineage: Eukaryota > Metazoa > Chordata > Mammalia > Dermoptera > Cynocephalidae > Galeopterus > Galeopterus variegatus. The sequence continues at coordinate 331,548 of NW_007727945.1, read as the reverse complement.
TCTCAAGGCACTGAGCTGGGGCAATCATAGGACTTACTTTGTTTTCTGTCTTTCAAGGATCACTGTCCTTTATTGCCAGATGTCCAGTGTCTTGAAAACTATTGTTTCATGTATTTTGTGTCTTATTTTGTTTTGTTCTTTTTTTGGGGGGGGGGTCTCAAAGAGAAAGGTACGTCTGTTTCCTGTTACTCCATTTTAGATGGAAATGGAAGTACTCATGAAACTGATTTCTCAACTTCTAAAAGATTATCTTGCATGTTTCCTAAAGAGTGGATTAATATACTACAAGAGTGGAAGCAGAAAGATCATTTTGGAGCCTTTTCTAGAAGAAAAGAGAAAAGCAGAGATGATATATATTTTAAAGTAGAGCATCATGATAACCATACAAAACAATTTTAATCTCCTAAAGATTTCAGTACTACTATAAAGTATCATAATAGTATATTTTTTGGAAAAAAGCATAGGCCAGGCTTTATATACCATAACTTGTAATGAGATCAATTAAATAAAAAATATAAGAAAAGGTTTTGTCATTAAAATAGTAAGATTTAGCATTATTAAANCAATTTGTAATAACTAGCTTGCCATGGTCCATCACTTGGAAAGCTCTAGCTGACAGATTCATAGGGAGGGATGGAGAAACAGATTCCATGATAGGCATCCAAAATAATTCCCAGAGCCCCACATGAAAAGGACTTCCAAAGGGGCTGCTGCTCCTGCCACGATCACGCAATGCCTCAGAAAGGAGCCACTATAGCTGCTGGTTCTAGAACCAGGACAACATTGAAAATTAAAGAAACCATCTTTGTTCAGTCAGGAAATGGCAGCTACAGTTATCAGCTCTAGAATCATTTCATGTATGGCCATCTGTAGGAGAAAGAAATGAGCTTGCAGTCTTTCTTTTCCTTTTCTCCCTCAATTCCAAAAACAGGTGTGGATCAAGTACTACATATGATTGACAGAAAACAAATTATATCTGGAGCCTAAGGAGCAAGGGAATCTGAAATACAAATATATATATGTGTGTGTATATATACACACATATGCATAACTATATATATATAGTTATACAAATATATATATATATATAAGTATATAAATATATGTATGTGTATATATACATATACATATATATATATATTTTGTTTGGTTTGGTTTGGTTAGTTAATTAGTTGTATAGGTGACAAATATATATTGCAGTGAAATATCATCCTTTTCCAAGGCAGCTTCCTTACTTCAGGTCATTATAAGCTGTTTAGGTAAGCCCCCACCAGAAGGGAGAGGGATCTTTTTCTGTTATTGGCCAACAGTTTGAGGACTGATTATTTTGCTCATTATGGGTCATGTTTTCCTGCCTGTTTGCATACCTAGCAATTCTTGATGAAAACTAGACATTGTGAATTTTATTTGTTGGGTGCTGAATATTTTCATATTTCTATATTTCTTGAGCTTTCTCCTGCGATGCATTTAGTGAGTGTTGCATTAATGATTTGTTATATAGGTCTGGAAAAGTGTTCTGTCTCGAGTTAATCACTCTTCGCTACTGAGGGAGTATTTTTCTGAGTATTCAACAAAAGCAGTATAAAATAGGAAATTTTCTTTTTCTTCTGCCTGACTGGTAGGAACAGGCATTGTGCCAGCCAGCACAGCGTACTGCTTCTTCTCGTCATTTTTTTTTTTTTTTTTTTTTTTTTTTTCGTTTCCGGCAA
>NW_007727945.1:326611-328534 GCF_000696425.1 Galeopterus variegatus | reverse complement strand
AAATATAAGAAAAGGTTTTGTCATTAAAATAGTAAGATTTAGCATTATTAAACTTGAGCATTTATTATAATGGAAGATTTTCCTTGTTTTTAGACATATACAGAAACGGTAAGAAATAATACATTTTTAGATTTTTTTTTAGAATCTGTAAGGCAAATATTCTAAATTCAAAAACATGCTTAAATGAAGTATAATCCACATCATTACTTTCAAATAATAATGTGTACATTTGTAATTATGCTGGCATCCCAGTTAGGTGAGTAGATTTAATTTTCAATACTATTTACCTCACTGCAGACCTTAACTTGGAGTTAGACCATGATGGCAGTGATAGTAGATTATTCTGTTGTACAGTCCTCCAAGTCATACCATCAGGTAATAGATAGTAATATGTAAAAGATTTTACAATTCAACACTGTGTAGATTATATGAAATATTTTAATCTGAGGAAGCTAATTTCAATATAATTGGGAAAATCTTAGATTTAAGGAACCTTAAAATATAGATAGACAGATATATTTATAAATAATCAAATGTGTACTTTTCCAATAAATATACTGTAGGTATACAATTGTCCTTTGATATTGTTTAAAGCTTAATGACTGATTTTTTTCCCCACACTTGAATAGCATTTTCTAATAAATTATTATTATTTTTTTCTTTCTGAGCTTCTCGTGACTCTTAGGCTGAGCATAAAAATTTTGATGTCTTCTAATTTTTGCTACAAATTGTTTATCAAGAGTCTTTTGCCTTGTTTAGATTTTTTTCTTAAGCAAATATTATCTCTGCCTTATAGTTACTTCATGTTTTCTGTTTGGCCTAGCCCAACGAAGATAGGTCAAATGGCTTTAAAAATTCCCTTCAGTACTTGTTTCATTTTAAAGAAAAATAGGTAATAGTAGGTGATTTATTATGAATTTTTCTGTAATTACCAGATCATTAAAATATTGCTGAATAAAAATATGTGTATATATTTTAAATTGAAATATGTCTAAAAGTAATCAATTTTTATTCCATGCTTTAACCCACTTTTTTCATTAACTGATGGCCTAATGGTTCTAATCATATTTGAAAAGTGGATTTCCACTAACCAAGAAAGACATGAGATGTAAAATAAAAACTTAAGGTACACATTATCCGCAATAGGGATATTAAGAATTATTTCCAATATGATGCACTCAATTATAAATGGCATATATATGACACAAAGAATTCATTGCTTCTACTTCGACTTCCAAAAATGTCTTAAGATATTAAGAAATCAATTACTTAAATAACCCTTGATTATTCAAAATGATAAATTGAAAGTTTAAAGTATACTGCAAAATTTACATGTTCTGGCTCCTAGTGATAATTTATAATGATTAACTTTGATTCTGAAATAATGATATTAAATATTCTCCCTTTTAAATTGAATTAATATGAATTGGATTTAGATGCTGTAGGAAAAAAATGTCCCTATTAGAATCAATATACACAAAATTTATATGCCCTCACAGTGTATAATGTATCAGGCCTTTCATTGAATCTCAGCCATTAACTTGTCTCATCCCAATTTGTTCTATACAAATATGTACATTTCCACCTATGCAATATGAAGAGCTACAAATTCTACTGCAATGTATATGACAGGCCCACTCAACCAATATTATTTTCTGCATCATCTGCAGCTTCTGAATGTCCTGCTAAGCATCGATGAGTGGGAAAATTTATGTGTGTAATCTGAATATAGAAACTGACTTCATCTAATGTGTAAATATAGATAGATTTACAATTGTACTACTCACCAGCTTTCATGAGAATGTAACTACTGTATAATTTAAAAAAAACACTGTGTTTAATTTGGAACTTTGCCAAGCTTTGTGCTGCATTTTGGAAACGTATGCCACTGGCAGCTTCACCATTTATGGTACTCAAATTGTT
>NW_007727945.1:323306-326149 GCF_000696425.1 Galeopterus variegatus | reverse complement strand
AGAGCTACAAATTCTACTGCAATGTATATGACAGGCCCACTCAACCAATATTATTTTCTGCATCATCTGCAGCTTCTGAATGTCCTGCTAAGCATCGATGAGTGGGAAAATTTATGTGTGTAATCTGAATATAGAAACTGACTTCATCTAATGTGTAAATATAGATAGATTTACAATTGTACTACTCACCAGCTTTCATGAGAATGTAACTACTGTATAATTTTTAAAAAACACTGTGTTTAATTTGGAACTTTGCCAAGCTTGGTGCTGCATTTTGGAAACGTATGCCACTGGCAGCTTCACCATTTATGGTACTCAAATTGTTGATAAAACACACTTAAATTAAATCCCATTAGTAGCTGCCACATTCATGGCTACTAAAAATATACCTGCAAGTATCTGATGATTTTGTCTTCTGCTGTAGTCATTCCTGATCATTTATATATTAAAATACATTTTGGCTGTAAGTTTTTTCTTTTTTTCTACTTTATACTATGGTTAGGGTACTATTAAAATTTTGAAATGTATGTATAAACAGGTTTTATTGTTATATATTGTGAATTTTATTACAGAACAGTAAGAGACATTACAGAATGTTTTCTCTGAATACAGGGTATTGGTACCAATCAGGTAAGAATCATTGCTCAAGGTGATCTTATGAAATCTCCTTTCTTTCAATTTTATCCATATCTGCATCATTCAAATACAGTACCTGCTAACATGTGTGCCTATTTGAATGTAAATTAATTAAAGTTAAACAAAAAGTCAAAATTTGCATTCTCAATTGCAATGGACACTTTTCAAATAATCAGTAGTCATGTGGCTATTGACTTCTATATTGGGCAATGTAGAATAGAACATTGCCATCATCACAAATCATTTTAATAATTGTATTAATAGTTGATGATTTCTAAATAATTTTTAGCCAGATATCCTTCTCTGGATTCTTTATTTTTTTTATTAATTTTATTTTTTTTTTTTTAATTTTTAACTGAAATGTATTGATCGCACATATTCATGAGGTACAAAGTTAAATTTCAATACATGTATATAATGCGTACTGATCAAATCAGGGTAGTTAGCAAATTCATTATTACAAAAATTTATTATTTCTTTATGATGAGAACATTTAAGTTCCTCTCTTTTAACCATCTGACAACATACAAAAAATTATTGCTAATTATAGATGCCTAGACCTACTGTACAACAAAACTTGTTTTCTACCTTGCTGTAATTTTTTGCTCATTAACTAAACTTTCACTATCCCTCCTCCCCACTCTCTCCTCTAGTAACCACAGTTCTACTCTCTGCTACTAAAAGTTCAACTTATTATTATTATTAATATTATTTTTTTCTTCCACATATGAGTGCAAACATGTGGCATATCTCTTTCTTTGCCTGACTTGTTTCACTTCTCATAATTTTCTCCCAGCTCCTCTATGCTGCTGTGAATGGCAGAATTTCATTCTTTTTTATAGCTGAGTAGTATTCCACTGAGTTTGTATATTAATTTTTCTTTATCCAATCACCTGTCAATTGACATTTGAATTCGTTCCAAATCTTGGCTACGGTGAATATGCAAAAACATTTGAGTGCAGGTTTCCCTTTAACATGTTGATTTCCTTTCCTTTGGGTATATATCCAATAGTGGGATTGCTGGATCATATGGTAGTTCTATCTGTAGTTGTTTGAGAAATCTACGTACTTTTTTCCACAATGACTGTTTTTCATAATTTACAGTCCCACTAACAATGTATAAGTGTTCGCCTTTACCTGCATTCTCACCAGCATTTGTTGATTTTTGTCCTTTTGAAATTAGCCAATCTAACTGCAGACAGATAGCATCTCAATGTGGTTTTCATTTGTATTTCTCTGATGATTAGTGATGTCAAGCATTTTTTTCATGTGACAGTTGGCTATTTGTATGTCTTCTTTTGACAATTGTCTATTTAGCTCCTTTGCTGATTTTTTAATTGGATTGTTGTTACTTTTATTATTATTATTTACTGTTGAGTTGTTTGAGTTCCTTATATATTCTGGATATTAATCCCTTGTCAGATTAGTTTCCAAATATTTTCTCCCATTCTGCAGGATGACTGTCACTATCTTTGTTGTTTACTTTGCTGTACAGAATCTTTTTATATTATTTATTTGGTAGCCATTGTAAATGGGATTGCTTTCTTGATTTCTTTTTCTGCTAGTCCATTGTTGATGTATAGAAATGCTACTATTATTTGTTTATTGATTTTGTATCCAGCATCTTTACAAAATTTGTTTATCAGCTCTAGAAGTTTTTTGGTGGAAATGTTAGGTTTTTCTGTGTATAAGATCATGTCATCTGCAACAAGGGACAATTTGACTTCCTCATTTCAACTTTGAATGCCTTTTATTTCTTTCTCTTGCTTAATTATTCTGGCTAGAACTTTCTGTACTATGTTAAATAGGAGTGCTGAGAGTGGGCATCATTGTCTTTCTCCTGTTCGTAGATGAAAAGCTTTCAGCTTTTCCCATTCAGGGTGATATTAGCTGTGGGTTTGTCATATTTGACCTTTATTGTGTTGAGATCTTTTCCTTCTATACCTAACTTGTTCAGAGTTGTTATCATGAAGTGATATTGAATTTTATCAAATGATTTTTCTGCATCTGTTGACATGATTATAGGTTTCTGTTTATCATTTTGTTGAGGCAGTTTATTACATTTATTGATTTGCATGCATTGAACCATCTTCACATCTCTGGGATGAATCCCACTTGATCATGGTGAATAATCTTTTGGATGTGCTGTTAAATTCTGTTTGTTAGTGTTTGGTTGAGAATTTTTGCATCTGTTTTCATCAAGGGTT
>NW_007727945.1:322325-323170 GCF_000696425.1 Galeopterus variegatus | reverse complement strand
TGTTAAATTCTGTTTGTTAGTGTTTGGTTGAGAATTTTTGCATCTGTTTTCATCAAGGGTTTGGCCTGTAGTTTACTCTTTTTGTTGTGTCTTTGTCTGATGTTGGCATTAAGGTGATGCTGGCCTAATAGAATGAGTTTGGGAGAATACCCTCTGCTTTATTTGTTTGCAATAGCATGAGAAGAATTGGTGTTAATTCTTTAAAAGTTTGGGAAAACTCAGCAGTGAAACCATCTGGTCCTGGGCATTTTTTTGTTGGAAGACTGCTGATTACTGCTTCAATCTCGTTGCTCAGTATTACATTGCTCATGTTTTACATCTCTTCTAGCTTCAGTCGATATGTTGTATGTGTCCAGAATTTTATCCAATTCCTTCAGATTTTTAATTTGTTGTTGTCTAGACATTTATAATAGTCTCTAATAATTCTTTCCATTTCTGTGGTATCAGTTGAAATGTCTCCTTTTTTTATTTCTGATTTTCTTTATTTGAGTCTTCTCTCTTTTTTTCTTAGTTAGCTTTGCTAATGGTTTGTCAATTTTTGTTTATCTTCTCACAAAACCAACTTTTTGTTTTGTCGATCTTTTGCATTTTGGGGGGGAAGGGTCTCTATTTTGTTTAGTTCAATTCCGATTTTATTATTTATCTTCATCTACTCATTTGGGGGTTGGTTTGTTGTTGCTTTACATGCTCCTTGAGGTGTAACATTAGGTTGTTTATTTGAAATCTTCCTACTTTTTTTAATGTAAGTACTTACTGCAATAAACTTCTTTTAGTACTGCTTTTTCAGTATTGCATAGGTTTTGTATGATGTGCTTCTATTTTACTTGTTTCAAAGATTTTTTTTT
>NW_007727945.1:315296-321885 GCF_000696425.1 Galeopterus variegatus | reverse complement strand
TTTTTTTTTATTTCCTACTTAATTTCTTCTTTTCCTCATTGGTCATTCAGGAGCATGTTTTTTGTTTGTTTGTTTGTTTGTTTGTTTAAATTTTCATGTATTTGTATAGTTTCCGAAGTTTCACATGTTATTGATTTCTAGTTTTATTCAGCTGTCTCTGAAAAGATACTTCATATGATTTCAAACTCTTTAAATTTCTTAGACTTGATTTGTGACCTGACATGGAGTTTATCCTGGAGAATGACCTATGTGCTGATGAGAAGAATGCATCTTCTGCAGCCTTTGAATGAAATGTTCTGAAATCGTCTGTCTAGTCCATTTGGTCTATAGTGCAGATCATTTAATGTTTCTTTGCTGATTTTTTTGTCTAGATGATCTATCCAGTGCTGAGAGAGTAGTGTTGAAGACCCCAACTATTATCGTACTGTAATCTGTCTCTCTCTTTAGATCCAGTAATATTTGCTTCATATATCTGGGTGCTCCAATGTTGGGTGCATATATATTTACAATTTTATATTCTCCTGCTGAATTAATCTCTTTATCTTTATATAATGTTCTTCTTTGTCTCTTTTTATGGATTTTGGTTTAAGGTCTATTTTATCTAATATAATATAGCTACTTTTGTTTGTTTTTGTTTTTCATTTCCATAGAATATCTTTTTTCATCCCTTTACTATTAGTTTATGCATGTCTTTACAGGTGAATTGAGAGTCTTGTAGGCAGCATATAGTTAGGTCTAGTTTATTAATCCAGTCAGTCAGTCTATCTTTTAAATGGGGAATTTAATCCATTTAATTCAGGGTTTTATTTGAAGCTATTGCCTTACTCCTGACATTTCATTATTTTTATGGTTGTATTATATTTCTTTTGTTCCTTTCTCTCCCTTTTACTGTTTTTCTTTGCTATTTGGTGCTTTTTGTTTTGTTTTTATACTGATAAAATATAATGTCTTTCTCTTTCTTGTTTACATATTTTCTGTACTAGTGAGTTTTATTCTTTTGTGTGGTGTCATGATAGTAGTTATCTTTTTTTTTTTTTTTTTGCTTCCAGATGCAGGATTCCCTGAAGGATTTCTTGTAAGACTAATCCTGTGGTGGTGACTTTTTGCAGTTCTTGTTTGGGAAACACACTACTTATTTATTTCTTAAGGATATCTTTTCTAGGTATAGTAATCTTCACTAGCAGGTTTCTTTTCAGTTCTTTGAATAAATCATCCTAGTCTCACTTGGCCTATAAAGTTTCTGCTGAGAAATGTGCTACTAGTCAATGGGAATTCTCTCATCTTCGACTTTTGACAAATTTACTACAATATGTCTCTCAGAAGACCTTTTTGGGTAAATCACTTAGGGGACCCTTGACACCCTTGGGTCTGGACATTTATATCTCTCCCAATCGTTGGTATGCTTTTAGCTATTATTCCTTTAAATAGGTTTTTGGTGTCTTTCTCCTCATCTTCCCCTTCCAGAAAACACATCATATGGACGTTTGTACAATTAAAGATTTCCTGTTGATCTCATAGGGTTTCTTCATTTTTAAAAATTCTTTTTCCTTTTTTTTTCTTATCCAATTGGGTAATTTCAACAAGACTGTTTTCAATTTCACAGTTTTTTTCTTCTGCCTGATCTAGCCTGTTATTTAAGCTCTCAGTTGTATTTTTTTTTTCTGTCATTAAGTGAATTCTTCAATTCAAAGATTTCTGCTTCTTTTTTATTTGTTTGTTTTTTTAATGATATCTATCTCTTTGTTGAATTTCTCCTTCAGATCATGAGTTGTTTTTCTCATTTTGTTGTGTTGTCTATCTGTATTTTCTTGCATTCCATTGAGTACTCTTAAGATTATTGTTTGGAATTCCTTTTCTTACATTTTATATATTTTCTTTGCTTTGGGGTCTGGTACTAGGGAATTATTCTATTCTTTTAAGAGTACCATGTTTCTTTGTTTTTTTTTTTGTTTTTTTTTTCATGTTTCTTGTAACCTATGTTGATGTCTGAGCTTCTAATGGAACAGTTGCTTCTTATAATACTCTGGAGTAGCTTTCAAAGGGAGACAGACCTTCCTGTAGATGTGTTCTAAAGTGAAAGTTGGGTGTGTTGCTTTAGATTTGGCTTTGGGTGAACACAGTAGCATAGTCTCCATGTGAATTCTATGATTGTATTCAATGGCAGAGTTCAGTGTGTGTGTCTCTGTGGCATAGGCACTGGGGCACTCAGTAGCTCCTTGCTGAAGTGGGTGACACTGGGGTCATAGATGAGGTATTGAGCTCTTGGGAGAAGCATAGGGGTGCTCTGCTACTCCTCAGCTGAACTGGGTGACCCTGGGTGGTCTCATTGGTGCACTGGCCAAGATATTGTGCCCCCAATAGATGCATTGGGGTGCTCAACAGCCCCTCAGCTGAAGTGCTTGACACTGGGTGAGGTCACTGGGCTTGTGGGAGGAACCCTGTGCCCCTCAAGAGAGATGCTGGATCACCCTGCAGCTCCTTGACTAGAGGAGGCCACCCTGGGCTGTGCACGGGCCCCCACATACCTAAGGGAGACAACTGGGTCTCCCTGCAGCTTTTCCTCTGGAGTAGGCCACCTCACACAAGTTCATTGGGTTGTGGGTGGATCCCTGTGTACCAAAGAGAAATTCTGAGTCTCTCTGTAGCTCCCCAGCTGGGGTGGGTAGCCCTTGATGAGATCACTGGAGCTGCAGACAGGCTCTTTGCACCTGAGAGAGGCATGTGGGAACTCCCTAGACTTCCACCTGGAGTGCATGGTTCTAGGCAAGTTTGCTGGAGCTGTGGCAGGATTCAGTGCCCCTGTAAGAGGAGCAAGGGTGCTCCACTGAAGAAAGCAAAGCTGCCAGTGGTTGCAGAAGGCCCTAGCTGGTTGGCTCACTTGCCCTAGAAAGGGACACACTGACTCCCTCTGTCCTGAGGTTGGCCTTCTCGCTATGTTGGACTGTCAATTCCTAGGGTGAAAGATGCTGCATGGGCTTTGGTGCTGGAGATCTGGTATGCTCAGCTGGTTGGCTCACTTGCCCTAGAAAGGGACACACTGACTCCCTCTGTCCTGAGGTTGGCCTCCTCGCTATGTTGGACTGTCAATTCCTAGGGTGAAAGATGCTGCATGGGCTTTGGTGCTGGAGATCTGGTATGCTCAGAGGGCCTCATGGCTGTGGAGATGCTGGAGCTATTAGGAACTAGGGAAAAGTACACTTGGGTGTTGGCTTTGATCCCAAAATGATGACTGCCATATCAGCCCAGGACACGGGGTGGTAGGGAGCGGGGGTGGCTCAGTGTGGAATTCCTCCCTGGATTAATGCAGTTGCATGGGCTCCCAGCATCTCCCTACATGGCCAGCAAAGGCTGCACAGCTCCCTTGTAGCTTGGATTGTAGGTGTCCACAGTGCAACTTTTGCTTACCTTTCCCCTGCAGGCACAAATTCCTTCTTGGTTCCTCGTGCTCCTTGCTGGGTAATGGGCTGGTGGAGGTTGGGTATTTTCTTCCATTCTCTATTCTACTATCCTGGGTTTCTGTGCTCACTAGTGTTTCTGTTACTCATTTGATGTGCTCCAGTGCTCTCCTTTAGTAATTTTCATCCAAGGGTAGTTTCATATTTGTTGTTTTCTCTGTCTTTGTGGAAGAGACAAACAGTAGAGTCTTCTAGTCAACCATCTTGCTCTGCCCCACTTTCCTCTAAATTCTGACTCATAGATCTACCTGCTCACTTGACATTCCTCCTTGAATGACTAAAAATCTCTCCTAGTCAGAAGTTCAATCTGAAACTTGTTCCTCTTGCATTCTTACCCATTTACTTAAATGCCAAGGACTTTCTTACCATTGCTTAGACCCCATACCTTAAGAATATCTTGACTATTCTCTTTCACATGCTGCAGCTACTGTATATATTTAAAACAATATTTCTAACCATACGATTCAAAAAGGTCCAAAATCCAACTTCTTTTCTTCATTTCATCCAAGCCTGCCATCTCTTACAAGAACAATTGTAATAACCTCCTCTTTTCTGAGATTCTGCCCTTGCCCTCCAAAATCTATTGGATTATAGCAGACAGAATGCTCCTCTTAAAGTTAACTAAGATCAGAATACTTTTTCTTAGAAGTCTTCCAATGGCTTCTCATCTTACTCAGGGGAGAAATCAGAATTTCTTACAAAGGCCTACAAATTGCTACATAATTTCCCCTCCTACTGTTTTCTACATCTGGTTCACCTGGACTCTGGTTCACATGCATATTCCCACACCACTGTGCCTTCGCATTTATTTCTTACCCTGTCCAGAATATACTTCTCCCATGGCTTACACTCTTACTCATTTCAGGTATCTACTCAAATGCCACCTTTTAAGAGATGTCTTCACTGACTATATCTTAGAAAAAAGCTATATCTCCTACTTTCTGGTATTCCTTTTTCCACTTACTCTGCTTAATTTTTTCAACATAACACCTATCAACGTTTGACAAACTATATATTTCAATGTTATTTACTTATAATTTTTCCTCCTCTTACAATATGTTTCATAAGGATGAGTACTTTTTGTATTCTTTGTTCACTGCTATATTCTCTATATTTAAACCTGAACTACCTAATATAATAGCCACTAGCCACATGTGGCTGTTTAAATTTAAATTCATTTAAATTAAAAATTCAATCCCTCAGTTTCCCTAGCCATGCTTCAAGAGATCAATTGCCACATGAGACTAGTGCTACCATATTGGACAGCACAGATCTAGAACATATTTTGAATACTTAAATGTAAAAAAAAAAAAAGAAACTACATGAATGGCATAGGCATTGTTATGAACTTCTTGACCAAGATGGGAAACTCAGAAGCTAAAAAGAAAAGAAAAAAAAAAAAAAAAAAAGCATATTTGATTAAAATATGTGAGCATGGCAAAAAATAAATAAATAACATGAAAAGAATATATGGATAGATGAGTTATGAAAAAATTTCAATGCTGGGCCGAGCCCGTGGCGCACTCAGGACAGTGCGGCGCTGGGAGCGCAGCAGTGCTCCCGCCGCGAGTTTGGATCCTATATAGGGATGACTGCTGCACTCACAGCGCTCACTGGCTGAGCATGGTGTGGCTGGTCTCAAAAAGGACAAAAAAAAAAAAAAATTGCAATGCTGAAGATAGAGTTATTATATCTAATTTATAATAGTACTTGATAAATGACAAGAAGAGTGCTAAATAGTAGAAAATGTGCAAAGTACTTGAAGAGGCAATTAATAGAAAAATGAATTTTAATGAAAAGATGTTTAAACTCTAGATTTCAGAGTAATGCAAAAAAAAAAGAAATAATAAGCTATCACAATATAGGAATCAAAATGTCAAAATGAAAAATTATTTTAACATCTTTCCAATGGTAAAGTATGTTCAAGAATACTATGATATATTGTTTGGGTAAATATAAATTGTTATCTTTTAGCAAAGCATTTAGGAAATAGATACAGATGTACAGATATATCTTGCTTAACCCATCAACCTCATTCTTGGTGATTTATCTCACAGATACATGTGCACCAGTCAATGAAACAGGAGCAATTACATTATGGTAACATTGTTTAGAGTTACAAAGAATTCTGAAAGGAAATGGATTTACAATGATAAGGAAATAGTTGTGTAAATTATGGTATTGTGGTATATCCACCGTTTACAATATTATGCATCCATTAAAAACAGTGAATTGGAGATATACTAAGTGATTTAAAATAATATTAGTTACAATTGAATTAAAATGAAGGCAAATATGTTGACTCAAATCACATTTTTATACAACAAATATTATAAAACCTTCATATGCGTGTATATATGATCATAGAGAAAGAGAGGAAGATAAGGAAGAAAATATACCTACATGAATTANTGTATATATGATCATAGAGAAAGAGAGGAAGATAAGGAAGAAAATATACCTACATGAATTATTTGATATGTGTTTACGTGCATGTGTTGGGTGTGGGTATAGGGATTATCTGTGGGGAAGGGGGGGAGAAAGCAGAGAAAACAGAAGCCATAGAAAAAGAAAATAATAAAATTCATGTAAGATAAAAAATATTATGTACAAAATTATGATATGTATACATATACATGAGTAACTAATTGTGTAAGTAAGGATTTTTAAGGGAAAAGAGGAGAAAATGAGCATTTTACAAAGCTGATAAATTGGAGATGGTAGACTAAACACAGTTACCTTGTGATAATCCATTAAATATAATTTATAATGCCACAACTACATAAAGAATGGGAGAAACACATAAACAGACTAGAGGTTTGATCACATGTCTAGAAGATAGATTGCTCTTTGTGGCTGCAGCAGAGTGGTGGAAACTGTAGGCCTCTGTGAAATGAATTGGTCTTCCCACCAGCTGCAAAGGATTGTGAGAAAACACAAGGCTACTCTTATGAGGAATGTTTGAAGGAACTGAAGGTGCTTATACCGGAAAATATTTCCAGGGAAACCACAATGCTGTCTTTTTCTATTCCAACAACTGCCCTGTGGATTAATTATTTGACTTGCAACTTCCACATATTGGTTTTACAAAAATAACTTGTAAGCAAATAGAACAGCTTAGTGAAGAAGTCACG
>NW_007727945.1:312609-314269 GCF_000696425.1 Galeopterus variegatus | reverse complement strand
ACATATTGGTTTTACAAAAATAACTTGTAAGCAAATAGAACAGCTTAGTGAAGAAGTCACGTGTCAGAGCCAATAACTCCATAGATAGAGAAAGTTACAAGGCATTGGCCTCTGGAGCTGGGATACACTGGATTTTCCATTAGTTTGCCATCTATATCCCATGACTACTACACAGTTGACTATTGAACAACACAGTGGTTAGGGGCTCCAACCCTCAGTGCAGTCAAAAATTTACCTACAACTTCCCCTGCACCTTACTTAAGTAGTTAAGTAACTTAAATAGTTAAGTACTTAAGTAGTTGGTCCTGTGGAACCCGTACACAGGAAAAGTTGTCCCTCCATTTACACAGGTCCCACGTACATGTGGACCCTCACAGTTCAAACCTGTGCTGTTCAAGAGTTTGCTGTAATTCCAACCTTTTGCTTCACCACTTTAAAACTCCCTATGTATTCCTAAAATAGTCACATCATTCTTTGAAGATGCTAAATAAAACTTTTTATTATAAAGATGTTTGAAATAAATATGACATAAACATCTTGAAAATTAGTATTTATAGTAAGAATGCATAATATTTTTAAATCACAAATGGGCAGTTTTCCATACAGAGGCACCAAAAAAGTTAAGGAAAGTGTTAATAGATACCATTGCCATGAAAAATAAAGTGAGAATTAGGACAGTTTTCCCAACTATGTGTTAGGCTTTTCAGGACCTAGCTGAGAACTTCATTATGACTAAAAGAGTTTGGGGTTTTTTGCCAGTTTGTTTGTTTATTTCTAGTAGGAAAGAGGAAGGGAATAAAAAATGAAATAAAAAGGGTGAAATCAATATGCCTATCTTCATTTCTATATCTTATACTTAATTAATAATGCATAAATTATAACACTTAAAGTAAGTGGGTTTTAAAAAGTTGATGCATCATTGCAAATCCTATTTAAAGAATGGGATTTCATATTTTCAAAAATGTGCAAATATAGGCCAAGTTAATATAGAAAAGCATAATGTTTTATTCTGGCATTCCGAGCAAGTATTTTAAAAAGACAAATATGTTCTTCAAATTTTAATATAGATTATTCAGTTATTTTCAAAGTGATTGCTGAAAAATAAGGACTTCACAGAGACAGCATTTTCTTAGGACTTACAATGGGTAGTAAGATATGCTGGGAAAGAAAGAATTTGTGGTACTACTTAGAAGATTCAGTTGAGACCGTATTTACTTGCTTTTGCTCTTAGATTAACTTTCATTTCCTTCCTAATCTCTGAGCCCCATGAAGGTAAAGCCTGTATATACTCTGTCCAATATTTAATTCCCCACTACCTAGCACATGGCCTAGCTCTAATTTATAAATAGCAGATAAATTAACAAACTGTATTAATGGTTTGCCCAATAGGATGATGTGAATCATCACTGAAATCAATGATTAACATTATGTGACATATACCAGTATTGTTGGAATCCTAGTAAGTGGACATTTAAATATGGTTATGTGGGGCCAGCCCCGTGGCTCATTCGGGAGAGTGCCGCACTGGTTGCGCTGAGGCCTCGGGTTTGGATCCTATACAGGGATGGCTGGTGCACTCAGTGGCTGAGCGTGGTGCAGACCACACTGTGCCGAGGGTTGTGATCCCCTTACCAGTCAAAATAATAAAAATAAAAATAAA
>NW_007727945.1:293410-311925 GCF_000696425.1 Galeopterus variegatus | reverse complement strand
AATAAAAATAAAAATAAATATGGTTATGTGATTACTCCTTTGTATTCATTCAAATAGCCATAGAAAGAGTAAAAGATTACATATCTTAACTAAATTAAAGCTATTTTAAAATTAAATATAGGTACACACAGAAGACTAAGAAGAGATGATAAGGACAAAAGGAATCTCCGAAGATGTTGAAGTCAACCTCTAAAGTTTGCAAAAAGGTGATAATATCATAAAATAATAAGCAGAAAACTAAAGTGAAAGAATGCAAAGTTGAAATTGATAACCGGTAACATTTTCAGCCACAATAAAATGATTTTGGGGCCGACCCCGTGGCTCACTCAGGAGAGTGTGGCACTGGGAGCACAGCAGCGCTCCCGCCGTGGGTTCAGATCCTATAAAGGGATGGCCTGTGTGCTCACTGGCTGAGCGCGGTGCAGGCGACGCCAAGCCAAGGGTTGCGATCCCCTTACCGGTCACAAAAATAAATAAATTAATTAATAAATAAAATGATTTGGCTACTTGCTTATATGTAATTTATTAGAATATAAGCTATGTCAGTTCAGGAACATTGTCCATACTGATTTTTATTTCTGCAGAAACTAGAAGAAAATTTGGCATGTATTAGGTGTAGAATAAATATTGGTTGAGTCAATTAAATAAATTTCACTGCTTTGCACATTCCTTTAGTTTAATTTCCTCAATTACAAAAGGAAGGTTAAACATGTAATATATATTTTATAAGTAAATATGTTGTATATACATATTTAAACATATACATAGCTTTATATATACATATAAAGCTGGAATCCCAGATATTTTTGCATTCTTATAGTTTAAAATTACAGCATAATAATATGACTCATTTTCTTAATGGTAACTTAAAGAATCAATACACTTAAATTTTATTTCTCTATTTGTTTTTTGCTATACTAATTTCATGCTTTTAATGCTACTAATTCTGTTTACTACTCTATGGATAAACTGTATGAGTCAATTAATCCCTTTTTATATGTATATTTTTGTTTTCTTGGGCAATAAAAAGGGCTAATGATGTATACTAAGAAGATTTCAAGCTGTAAATTCCAATCTACATTACACATTAGTAAAACAAATACTAAAATGTGCATATCATAAAATATCGATTTCATTCCATGAATATTTTCATAATATACACAATTCTCAAAATAAATCAACAATTAGAAACTTGTAAAAAACAGATACAGTGGTGTTCCTGTAGCAGACTTATGTCACTGTTTGCAACGGTAGTATCAACTTTTATTTTCTACACATAAAAATAACTATGACTTTGATGCATCCAGAAAGTAAACAAAGGATGTTTAAAATAAATGATTTGTTTTCTTGAGAGAATTCTACTTCTAATAGTACATTTCGATTTTATAAACATTTGAGACATCAGAAAAAAGTCATTCTTATCTAAATAAATGTTCCAAATCAAAATAGATTGGTTTTAAACATATTCTGAAAGTATGAGTTATTTTTCTCTTTTTGTAAAGTTCTTTCTTCTTTTAAACATTTGTTGCTACTAGTAGTTTTTTGGAGGAAAGCTGAGTAGTGAGATCATCTTCTTAGGAGAATCCAGGAGCTCTCCATAGCTACTGAATGCTCGACAACTTTTGTTGAGATGCCTGTAGTGACATGCCCCAAATTCTAATCAATGGATTCTCATTGCTTTTTTCATATTGTTTTAGAAACTTCTTCAGCTCTAGGTATTTTTATTCATTAAATATATTTTGCTATCACTGATATACCAGATACTGTGTTCAGTGTTAACTCACCGAGATGGAGAAAAAAATAATACAAACAAACACAAAAATAGACAATTACAAAACACTGCATAAGTTAGTGTAGAGTCATTCATAGAATTTTTTAAGGAATCTAATAGAAAGTGATGTACTTCAAACTGGTAGAGAGTAGAAGAACATAGGAAGACAAGGCCAAGTTTCAAATCCTGAAGCCTAAACTGAGTTAGACTTAAGAAATAAGTAGAAAATAAACCTGGATGTAGAGGAGGGAGAAAGGATTTATAGGCTGAATAGACAGCATGGAAAAAGCAGGAAAGAAACAGCAAAGTGTGGGTATATGTTAGTGAAGGGTGTTAAAAAAAATACAAAGTTAGGTAATTTCTGAGTGTAAAGCATAGGGAATGGCTGGAAAAAGCAGGAAAGAAACAGCAAAGTGTGGGTATATGTTAGTGAAGGGTGTTAAAAAAATACAAAGTTAGGTAATTTCTGAGTGTAAAGCATAGGGAATGGCACTTAATGAGGCTGGAGAAGCAAATAGTAGACAGATACTAAAATGGTACAATTAATTGTTTAATGTGATGTTAACTAAAGTTACATATTCAGCTATTTCTGTTACTTGTTTTTTAATAGGCTACTTTTGATAAATATTTTTATTTATTCTTCCTTATTTAATCTAGAATTATAAATGATATCTTTTACTATCTGATATGCTGTTAATATTAACATTTTATTGTGGTTTATTCCATAAATGTTACCATCTTCCTTTTAATATATGGCATTACATCATTTAATTTACTTTTAATATAACAGGTTACTGTATCTTTAGGTGAAATACTTTAAGCAAGTTTGAAAAGTCAATCTTGTGGTGATTGGTTCCTTTTTCCATCACTTGGCATGGCTGTTAATCCTCTCTGCTCTTTCCTTCTCTCACATATGCCTTCCCTGTACCACATTCATCCCAAAGATGAGTCCTTAAACTCAAAAACCAGAAACTGAGCAATGTACTGTATTTACAGGTTTTTTTAAAAAAAAATCCTCTTTATTTCTCTCTTCTTTTTACCCTTAAGCTAACAATTACTCTACTTCTAG
The DNA here is from genome assembly GCF_000696425.1 of Galeopterus variegatus. Classification (NCBI taxonomy): domain Eukaryota; kingdom Metazoa; phylum Chordata; class Mammalia; order Dermoptera; family Cynocephalidae; genus Galeopterus; species Galeopterus variegatus. Next base: position 309,085 of record NW_007727945.1, on the reverse strand, counting down.
TGATAAGGTATCTGGAATCCCAGATATTTTTGCATTCTTAGGGACATCTAATGTAATACTTCGATAAGTTCCTGTTGTTCCTGTTTGAAATCTGCACTATGATATAGAATAAATTTATTTCTCTATGGAGCTCATCTGAAGGCCTGTTTGCTTATTTGTCTGATCAAATCTGCATTTATTCTATGCTACCCTCAATGAAATATATATTTTTGTGTTACAATATGAAATGCTGTTTTGTGCGTATGTCTCCTCCAAGATAAAATTTTATTGATGTAGTACAAATCACATTTAATTCCTTTGACTTCAATTTTCGCATACAATTTATGCCAAATAAGATACCACTGACCCTATATTCTACCCCATCCAAGTCCTGCACATGGTATGAATCATCTTCTGATTACAGTAGCACCCAATTATTTCTTTTTCTTTAAATTATTCTATAATTTCATCTTTAATTATCTAAAGCCAAAGTAATTACAACTTTAAAAAAATACTGGCTATTTATATTCCATTTGGTACATCATTACATGTGATACGTCTATCACATACATACATAGGTAGTTTGAACTTCTTTTTTTAACTAATTTAAATTATTAACTTGAAAATGACTTCATAGTTTTATGACCCATGACACACAGTTCAGTGCTAGACACTGAACACTAAATACAAACTTGTTGATTAATTTGATAATTGATGAAATGAATGACATAAAATCTTTCATTAAAACATTATTTTACATTAATGAATTTTACCTTTTGTTATTCTGAGGGAAAATGAAAGATTTTTCTTTTCAATTACAAGATAAATGTCACATAATTTGGTATATAAAATTATCTGCTAATCAAATTGTAATTTACAACTCTATCTCCAAGCAAAGTCACATGCTGAAGTACTAGAGGTTAGGAATCTAACATACACATTTTGGAAAGACGCCTACAACAGCGATGAGATGAGGACTTCCATATTAGAGATGCTGAGGTGGAGGATCTTCATTTCCATGAGAATATACTCAGGTGACAGCTGATTATATATTGGTCTAAACCTGAGTAATTGAGTCCAAGATAGACAGATAGTTTAAAGAGTTACTAGAATATATATATAAGTACAGTCTGTGCTAGTGGGTTAAATTGTCAAGGGTAATGGCAGAATAAGGAGCCTGAGCTAGAAACTTGAGCTGAAATTATTTAAGGAAAAAAAAAAAATGAGAAACAACTATGTAAATAAAATTGATAAGGAGAAGCCAGAGGCATGGAACAACAACATGAACAAATTAAGACTCTTATAAGGGTGTAGTTCATTATGCCAAACACTATTAAGATATTAAATAAAACAAAATCAAAAAGTATCTCCTGGTTTTGGTAAGATGAAGGTGATTGATAAGGATAATGAAAGTTCTTTCAGCACAATGGTGGGAATAGGATCCTGATGATAATGTGATGTCAGAGTTTTTATACTGGAAAACTCCTGGTGTCATAACCCAGTTGCTTAGAGGTTGAAATATATTAAATCAAGGAACACAGAGGACTCTGGGTAAGTCGGGTACTATAGGAAACCACTCCCATTTCATGGAGGTTTTTTCCCAAGTTCTTTTTAAAGCATGTTTTCATTAATTAGGATTGGTTTGGGGGAAACACAAAACCCTACCCAAAGAATCTGATCTTAAAATCAACAGCAATAACAATCACAGACATGATAGAATTTAAGTGACTACATGATGCATGTAGTCTCAAACTTGCTTGGCAAATACACAGCAGAAGGATCCATACAACCACGGCCTTCACCCACAGCACAAGTTTTCTCAGTGTCAGCTCGACTTATTAGGGACATCTAATGTAATACTTCGATAAGTTCCTGTTGTTCCTGTTTGAAATCTGCACTATGATATAGAATAAATTTATTTCTCTATGGAGCTCATCTGAAGGCCTGTTTGCTTATTTGTCTGATCAAATCTGCATTTATTCTATGCTACCCTCAATGAAATATATATTTTTGTGTTACAATATGAAATGCTGTTTTGTGCGTATGTCTCCTCCAAGATAAAATTTTATTGATGTAGTACAAATCACATTTAATTCCTTTGACTTCAATTTTCGCATACAATTTATGCCAAATAAGATACCACTGACCCTATATTCTACCCCATCCAAGTCCTGCACATGGTATGAATCATCTTCTGATTACAGTAGCACCCAATTATTTCTTTTTCTTTAAATTATTCTATAATTTCATCTTTAATTATCTAAAGCCAAAGTAATTACAACTTTAAAAAAATACTGGCTATTTATATTCCATTTGGTACATCATTACATGTGATACGTCTATCACATACATACATAGGTAGTTTGAACTTCTTTTTTTAACTAATTTAAATTATTAACTTGAAAATGACTTCATAGTTTTATGACCCATGACACACAGTTCAGTGCTAGACACTGAACACTAAATACAAACTTGTTGATTAATTTGATAATTGATGAAATGAATGACATAAAATCTTTCATTAAAACATTATTTTACATTAATGAATTTTACCTTTTGTTATTCTGAGGGAAAATGAAAGATTTTTCTTTTCAATTACAAGATAAATGTCACATAATTTGGTATATAAAATTATCTGCTAATCAAATTGTAATTTACAGATTCTGAGAGTGGATGCATTCACCTTGCACACATTTACGGAGTGCCTACCCTGTGTCAGACGTAGAGCTTGTAGCATGATTAAAGTACTACACAAGACTGACAAGGCCCTGCCATGTTGGAGCTTGCATTTTAGAGAAAGTGACAGATAATATAATAAACAAGTGATTCAATCATGTTTAATGGGAGTGGAGGCTTCTTTAGATTCAGCAACACGTACTGGACCCAGAGGAATCTGCCAATCTAAGAGCTAAAGGAGGAATATTTCAGTCATGGAAAAGGACGAACAAAGCCCTGAAGACATCAGTATCACATAATAGCAGTAGTGCTCAGATTTTGGCATGCACCAAAATCACATAGAGGACTTGTTAAAACCCTCCATGTGTTTTTTATTCAATGTGGGGGTTGCTTGGCCTCACACCTAGAGTTTCTGAATCAATAGGTCTTGGGTGGTACTTGAGAAATTGCATTTCTATAATTTCCAAGGTGGTGTTTATACTAAGAACCACTGGGTTACACTTTGAGAACTATTGGTTTACAGACATTAAAAGTGACCGATGTGACTAATGTATGGAAGATAAATCTATTATCAGAAAAGGATGAGAGGAATTCTATAAGCAGAAACTGCACGCAGGAGTCAGATCATAGACTTACACTGACCACAATAAGAACTTTGAATTTCTAAGTGCAACCAGAAGACACTGAAAGGTTTTCAGCAGTAGAGTGTTATGATCTGATTTACATTTTAAAAGTATCACTCTGGTTGCTGTTAATAAAATGTACTGTAGTGGTGAAAGAGAGACACTTGTATAAGGTCATTGCAGTAGTCTGGATGACAGAAAATAATGCTTTGTGCAAAGAATGTGTCAGCCCAAATGGATCGGTTGAAAGAAAAAATGTGGAGATTGAGCAAAGGGAAAAATCAAGGATGACTCTTAAGATTTGGAATTGAGCACCTGGGTGCCTCTATTAATAGGGAGAGAATAATAACAGAGAAGATCAAAACAAGTTAATGTTGCTGGGCCTTGAACCACATTTTGAATAGCACTGTTGTAGAGGGTTATGTAAAAGAATATAAAGGTGTTTGATACCCTTGACAGAAAGAGCTTTAGTTCAGAGATGTGGATAGAAGCCTGGTTTTAGTGGTCTAAATAAAATAAGTAAGAAAACTAAGCAATTGTAGGTGACACGCAAAGGCAAAACTTTCCAGATGATTTTTAGAGCGAAATATTGGGCTAGCAACTAGAGGCGATTGTGAGTTCACTGCAGATTTTTAAGTTGAGAGATACCAGAATTAATTTATGTACTTGTAGAAATCATGAGCAGAGCAACAAAAATTAGTAAATGGGGTAAAAGAAAAAACGAAATAGCAGGAGCATATTTTTTAGAAAGGGATTCAAACATAAGAAGAGGGCTGACCTTCGACAGGATGAAGGTCATTATTTTTCTTAACTGGAAGCCAGATAGAGAATATTGTACAGGATGACACTAAATTTGCTTACAGAATTGAGATAAAGTTCACCCATATGGTTTCTATTTTTTCAGTGGAATATGGTGCAAGAATATCAGCTGAGAGAAGGTGAAAAGAGAAAAAGTTTGAAATCAGTTTAGATACAAAGCAGGTGAAACTATTTTGGAAACTTCATTGTATTTCATCATAGTATTGACCATTTGATATATGGGATCATGAATTTAAATTGAACACATGTAGCCAGTATTCTAATTAGCCAACAATTTAAAATATTTAGATGAGGCCCATAAAGGAGGATAATTGGTTTAAACCAGAGTAGTGGTTTTGCTTGTAGTAGGAGCAAAGAAATAAAGCGAAAAGGAGTTGAAATGTTTTGAAGGGGGAATAATTATAACATTATACCGCATAATATAAGCTGACAAGGTGAGAAATGATGATTAGAGTAAATAACTAATGGAAAAATTGGCATCAATGGATGAGGGGTCTACAGGCAATTGCACAATTGTCACAGTATAGGCATAGATTTGGTAAGCAGGAAGTATATGTCTTTGATACAAATATGCTGTCCAAATAAGTATACTGTTCATTTTGAAGTACATTACACCCCTTCTCAAAGTTCTATTAAAATGTGCCAGCCTGAAATTCAAATGTAACATGTAAACCATGGTGCAGAGAAATGGATATCATAATGGATATCACACAAATAGAGACAAGAAAAATAGAAAAGAAAGAAAAACAGAAAAGAAAGAAAAAAACAGAGGAAGTCTCAATTCTTTTCAATTTTTTTTATTCATAAAGTTTTATTTTGTAAATTTATATTTACTATATATTTACTGTTTTAATTTATCCAGATAACTGTTTTACCATTCACCACAGCACACAGGAACAGGGAATTAATGTTAGAATCATGAATCATAGATATGCAGATACTTCTGGTTCATTATTTATAATGTACTGTGTGTAGAATTAGGCTGAAAAGTGAACTGTGCTCATTCATTAGATAGTACAAGTTACAGTCATCTTGATAAACCTCCTCTTTTGCCTCTCAAGTTCTATGATAGGTGATCCTCTGGGATTTTATTACTACAGTACCTGAGAAAGCTTAAATACTAATAATAAAAGATTGGTGAGTAAACACTGTTAACCGTTCATGTCACAAGTTTTGAACCTTTAAAACTGATATTGTAGAAATGCAATTATCTACACAGAAATATTCCCATGATGTATTCTTGAGAGACAAAAATATCAAATTGGAAAAGAATAGTGGCAGAGGTCTGGCTGGTTAGTTCAGTTGGTTAGAGCATTACCTTGTACCACCAAGGTCAAGGGTTTTGGTCCCTTTACTGGCCAGCTGAAAAAAAAAAAAAAAAGAATAGTGGCAGAATAATTTTAATTTAGAAATATTTGAGTATGTAACTGTGTATGAATGTAGAGAATAATCCGGATACATATAATTATATAATTAATAGTAGCTATGCCTAGGTAATACAATGTTAATTTTATTACTATTTTTTTCTTCTGCATTTTCTGTTTTTCCCAATGAACAGGTAATACTTAAATAATTTCACAAGTTTATATTTAGAACTGAAAAGCAAGGTATTCGAACATCAGCCTAATTTTTTCTCTCACAAGACACTGTTTTTCTCACTTCACTTTGATCTCCATATATTAGATTGGATGCTATACTCCCCAAGCCATGCTAATCAACAGCTTTGATAGCATTCAAAATCCACCACGTTGAAAAGTACTATAATTTAAAGGTATTAAATATATTTGAATATTTCTCTCTTAAGGAAAGAAATCATTTTTCATGGGAGACATTCTTGATTATGAATACTTTTTGTTCCATATTTCTCATTCAGCTATTGTAATTATGTTTTCTGTTATTTTTTTTCCTGAAAGATAAAAAGAAATCACAATCACTGAGAAAAAAATAATGAGTAACCTGAAAGGAGTCTCTTATCTATAAAACACACACACACACACACACACACACACAACACCTCTATCACTTATAAAAAATAAATATAGACTATCCTTGTAAATTCTACTATAGAAATAAAATTTCCTTTTACTCTTTGATATTTTTTCCCTTCACTTTACTGAGTATTTCCTGTTACTTTTCTATTTTGTGATTGTACCCTGTTTTCATTCCATTTTCTCTCTTAACTATTACTTTATGCAGTTATTCCATAAAAATTTATAATTATCCTATATCTTCTTAATTGCTTAATACCAGCCTAAATTTATGTGATTTGTTTTAGACACACCATTTCAATCTTCACTTTATTCCTTGATTCTCCTACCTTTGTTCACAATATGATCCAAAAAGCTCTGATTCCCCAAAACTCCATCCTAATAGTGTTTGTGGCCATACTTTAAAGTAAAAGTTGCAGCCATTGAAAATAGGTATTTTTAAAAAATAGAAAAAAAAGTGGAATTCTTTTTTCAAACCATCTCTATTGGTATTTTACATAAAGCATTATTTTATTTCTACAAGTTTATTTATAAGTTTATATTTACTATGTATTTGCTGCTTATACCCAGGTTTAACCTGTCTAGCATGACTTTGACCTAAATAACCCTCTGTCTGCCTTTTCCTTCAAATGTTCTCAATCAACCACCCATAACTTTACCACTCTGAGGAGCTTATCATTATATTAACCACAAAATGGTCTTGTATAAGAGGAAATTTCAATCATAAAAAACATATTATTCATCACAAATAAATCAACGAGAACAAAAGTGAATGGGTTGGCTGTCTTTAAGTTTTAAAATTTGGTATACCACACATTTGAGTATGTACAATTTTAAATTTTAGTAATTGCTAATTAGTTTTTTTTTTTTTTCATAAAGTGAGACACGTGAGTGTTCATGAAGATTGTGAGATTGTGACAGGGATTTAAAATGCATATCCCAAAGGAACCAAATGACTGTGTCTCTACGGCCCCCTATAAGTGATTTCTCTCTCTGTGTCAGGTTGCCAGCACATTCAATAACAAATATTTATTCTCTCTAATCATTTGAATCATTAAGCTTGTTCTAGGTTCTTTTCTTACACTTGCTTATTCATGAAGGTGGTCAGCAAACATTTTTTGTAAAAAGTGGATACTAGATATTTTAAGCTTTGTGGATCATATGGTCCTTCTTTCAAATACTTAATTTTGCTTTTGTACTGCTAAATCTCCATAGAAAATATATAAACAAGTGGGCAGAGGTCCAATTAAATTTTATTTACACAAACAGGTGACAATTCCAGTTCTGGACCAAGATGATGTAGAATCACTTTTCCCTTCTGTTTCTCTAAATGTAATTAAATATCTTGGAAATTATTCAACAGACAATGATAAACATACTTTGAAAGCTGATAGAAAGGAGGCCTGGCTAGGAATGTTAATCCTTGAGTAAGAACAAAGTAATTTGTTCCTTGGGTTTTCCTTTTATACCCAAATATCCTGAACTTGTCACTGGAGTATTCTACAATCTGGAATGAAAATGAATGAAAAATAATGAAAAAGAAAAGCCTACTCTCTATATTCAAAGGACTGGGAAAGTAATAAGTTAACCCCTGCTTCATACCTAAAATACCAGTCAGTTAATTCACTTGTAGCAGAAGCTTCAAAGCCCCAGTGTACTGAACCAACTCCTGATGCACACCTGGGGCACCAGTGGCTGAGCAAATCTACCCACAGGAGAAACAGCATAAGAGCCCTGTGTGTCCTAGGATTTCTACCCAGTGGCATATGTAGACCTAAGTGTCTGGGCCTTCCTGCCACACACACACCAAAGGTAGCCCGCTAGGAACAAGCAATCCTGGAAAGCAACTTCTGTGCCTGCAAGAATTACTACCAGGGTTTGAGCAGGAGCCCCAGTAGCAACAGAAGAATGAAGCAGGACGTAATAGCATTTCAAGAAATATGGAAACTAAATATTTAATGGAAATACAGCCCATAGAAATGTCAGAACGTATCTGCTAAACCTACATGAGAAAATAGAATATTTAAATAGGATTAAAGATCTCCTAAATAATAACTAAATTGTGCAAGATAAAAAAATTTTTAAAAAGCACTCACCATATCAAGAGCTAGAAAAACTAAAATCTGAATAATTTAAATAGGATTAAAGATCTCCTAAATAATAACTAAATTGTGCAAGATAAAAAAATTTTTTAAAAGCACTCACCATATCAAGAGCTAGAAAAACTAAAATCTGAATAGGGGAAGAAAATCAGTCTTTCTAAGATGTACTAGATATTAGAATTATCTGACAATTCTTTAAATACCATGGCTAAAATACTTACATAAATGTTTAGAAATAAACTAAATAATAGAAAACCTCAGCCAATATTTTAAAACAGAGTTTTATGAATGTCTAAAAGAAAATGATAGAACCAAAAAATATAATAATTAAGATAAAAATCTCACTGGATGGACTAGATAGTAAAGTGGAGATGACAAAGAATTGTATCAATGACCTTGAAGATGAAACAATAGAATTTACTCAATCTAAACAACTGAGAGAGAATAGACTGAAAAAAAAAATAAAATAAAAACAGAACATTAACAATCTAAGAAACAGCAACAAAACATCTAATCTTTACATCATCAGAGTTCCAAAAGAAAGAGAAAAGAGTAGGGCTTAAAAATGTTCCCCCTGCAAAAAAAAAAGATGAATGGTGAGGAACACTTCTCAAATTTGGTGAAGGATATAAACCTGCACATCTAGCAAGCTTAGCATTGCTAAATAGGATAAGTTCAAAGAAATACTCATCGAAACACATAGGAATTAAACTTCTGGAAACTAAAGACAAAGAAAAAAATCTTAAAAACAGCCAGAGAGAAGGGACACATTATTTGTAGAGGACTACAAGTTCAAATGACAGTGTATTTATCATCTGAAACCATGGAGGCAAGAGGAAGTAGCAAAGAATTTTCGGATGATGAAATAGAAAAGCCACCAGTTTGGAATTCTATATCCTTAGAGATGCTTCTTCAAGATGAAGGAAAAAAAAAAAAACAAAGACATTCCACATGAAGGAAACCTAAAACAATTTGTCACAAGCAGATGTCTTTAAAACATAGCTATGGAAATTCTCTAAATAGAAAGAAAATGGTAACAGAAGAAGGCTAGTAAAGAAGTACAACAGAATAAATTAAAAATAGAGATAAAACATAACAGATAATATGTAAACTCAAGAATTTCTTTAATTATATTTTATGACTGAAGCAAAAAAAAATGTTCTGATGTTCTGCTCAAAATAAGTAGAGGAAATACTTGTGACAATTACATTAAAAGCACAGCGAGTATAGGTACCTAATGGGAAGTAAAGTTTCTACATCAACACTGGTAGATTATGATAAATTACTTACACATGTGGTACTATCTAGAAAAACCACTAAGAAAATACAGAGCAATATATTAAAAAGTACAAGTGTTATAAACCAACCAAAATGGAATTTTAAGAAAAGTTCAAGTAACCAACAGGAAGGTAAGATATAAGAAAGAGAGGAAGCAGAGGAAACAAACGAAAAATAAATAATAAAATGACAAACTTAAGCCCTAATATAACAGTAATTACTTTAAGCATGAATTGTCTGAATCCACCAATTGAAAGACAAAGATTTGCAAGTCAGTTTAAAAAAACACACAACTATATGCCGTCTTCGAGAAACTCACATCAAACATTATGCTGTCTACAAGAAACTCACATAAAACATAACAACATTGATAGGTAAAATGTAAAAAGATGCCAAAAACATATCAAGCAAAAAGTTACCAAAAATGGGAGTGGTAGATAATTTAGTTATTATTTGGGAGATCTTTAATCCTATTTAAATATTCTATTTTCTCATGTAGGTTTAGCAGATAGGTTCTGACATTTCTATTAATGTAAGTTAAAGTAGGCTTCAGAGCAAAAAGAATTGCTAGGAAAATCATATAATGATAAAAGGATCAATGCATCAAAATGATACAGCAATTTTAAATAATGTGCACTAAACAACAGAGCTTCAAAATTCCTCAAACAAAAACTCCTGGAAATAGAAGGGGGAATATACTAATTCACAGTTAGCGTGAGACTTCAACTCCATTCTCTAGGCAATTAATAAAACTACTAGATAAAAAATCAGAAGACAAAAATTACCCAGCAACACCACTGACTAACCAGGGCTATTTGACATTTATGGGAACTCCACCCAACAAGAGTAGTATATACATTATTTCCAGGTGTCTGTGGAGAATTCACCAATATAGATAATATCTTTGGTCAGAAAACAAACCCTAAAAAATTGAAAGTATTAAAATCATTCTAAAAAACCTGGGGGTCAGAGACAGAATCTCAAAGAAAGTGTAAAAATACATAGAACTGAATGAAATGAAAACACATCATTACAAGATTTATAAAATGCAGTTGAAGCAGTGCTGAGAGGAAAATTTATAACATTAAATGCTTACATTAGAAAAGAGTAAAGTTCTCAAATTAATCATGGAAGTTCCTACTTCAATAAACTAGAAAAAGAAAAACAGAATAAGCTCAAGCAAGTAGTAGGAAGAAAGGAAATGAAGATCAAAACAAAATTAAATCAAATTGAAAAGAGAAATTAGAGATAACTAATAAAATCAAAACTTGTCCTTTGAAAATGTTTTTTTAAATTTATTAAATTGTAGTAAAACTGACAAAAATAAAAATGATGTCACCATTATCAAGATATTGCAATGGGAACTGCAGACTTTAAAAGGATAATAAGGAATTACAACATGAATTTAACTCTTACAAATTCAACTTAGAAGAAATAGACCAATTCCTTGAACACCATGAACTACCAAAACTAAGACAAAATGAAATCAATAACCCTAATAGTCTATGACTTCTAAAGAAATATAATTATATTAAAGAAATATAATTTATATTTCAAAAGCTAATGAAAAAGAAACGTCAAGGACCAGATGGCTTCACTATAGAATTTTACTGAACATTTCAAAATAATTAATACCAGTTTTACACAATTTCATCCTGAAAATATAAGAGGGAATACTTCTCAACTCATTTTATGAAGACAATATTATCCTGAAACCCAATCAAGGAAGACCCCACAAAAGAAAAGTATAAAACTATATATCTAATAAACTTGATGCAAAAATCCTCAACAAAATATTAGCATAGGTAATCTACCAACTTTCAAAATAATTAATACCAGTTTTACACAATTTCATCCTGAAAATATAAGAGGGAATACTTGTCAACTCATTTTATGAAGACAATATTATCCTGAAACCCAATCAAGGAAGACCCCACAAAAGAAAAGTATAAAACTATATATCTAATAAATTTGATGCAAAAATCCTCAACAAAATATTAGCATAGGTAATCTACCAATATATAAAAATAATAATTGACTATGATAAATAAAATTTATTCCTGTCATGCAACTGGCTTAATCTTTTAAAATCGATCAATGTAATCTACTATATCAATAGGCTGAAGAAAAAACTTATGTGATCTTATTGATTGACTCAGAAAAATTATTGACAAAATGCAATAACCATTCATGATAAAAAATTCTTATTACACTGGAAATAGAGAGGAACATTCTCAGCATGACAAAGAGCATTTATAAAACAACACCAACAAGCAACAAAAACAACCCAAAACGGCTTTAATCCTACTTAACAACCATGCGGCTTTAATCCTACTTAACAAATGACGAAAGATGAAAAGCTTTCTCTCTAAAAACCAGAACAGCGGAAAATGTCCACTCTTATCACTCTTACTTTATACAGTATTGGCAATTCTAGCCACTGTACTAAAGTAAGATAAAGTACAGTGATATGATACATATACCATCTATTTGCAGATGGTATATGACTGTCCATGAAGAAATTCCCAAGAAATCTACAAAACACCAAAAAATAAGAAATGATTTCAGTGAGGTTACAAGATACAGCATCAACACATAAAAATCAATTATAATCTTATATTCTGTCGACAAATAAGTGAAAACTGAAATTAAAAATGCAATTATCTTAATAGTTACTCCAAAGAAAATACAATTCTTCATTTTAGACTAGGAAAATATGTACAGAATATATATAATGAAGATTACAAATGCTGATGAAAGAAATCAAAGAAGATCTAAATAATTGGAAACACCTACAGTGCTTATGGTATGGATTGGAAGAGTTAACAGAGTAAAGGTGTGAATTGTCAAATTTCTATCAAAATTTTGGGCTAGCTGGTTATCTCTGTTGGTTAGAGTGCAGCCTTATAACACCAAAGTCACGGGTTCTGAGCCCCAGAGCGGCCAGTCGGGGGAAAAAACAAAAATTCAGCAAGAGTTTTTGTAGATATATACAAGTTTATTCTAGAATTTACATGGAAAGGGAAAGATCTTAGAATAAACAAAGCAATTTTGAAAAATAACAGAATGGGAGTAATCACTCTTCTCTATGTTGAGGAATACTATATAACTGCAGCATTCAGGAGAGTGTGGTACTAATATAGGGATAGACACATAAATTAATGGGAAATAGCAGAGAACCCAGAAATCACCAACACAAATGTGCCCAATTAATTTTAATTTATGACAAAGAAGCAAAAGCAATTTAATCTATGAGGACTAGCTTTTTCAATAAATTGGATATTCTAGGCAAAATGTCCAATTGGACATTAATGGGAGTAATTGTATATTCTTATGCAAATAAATAAATAAATAAATAAATAATCATCAACAAAAGTCTCATACCTTATACAAAAACTAATTCAAAGAGGATCATAGGCCTAAATGTAAACATGAAGTTTTAAAACATCCAGGAAAATAAGTAACAAGAAAATTTCTGATACCTGTGACTAGGCAGAGAATTCTAAGATGTGGCCCCAACAAGTATTCCATAAAAGAAAAAAAAAAATTGATAATTTGGACTGCATCAAAACTGAAAAGTTTGGTTCTGTGAGAGAATCTGTTGAGATGATTACAAATTACAAGTTGGAGGAAAATATTTGCAAATTACATATTTGACAGCAATCTTGTATTTCAAATGAATAAAAGAACTCTCAAAACTCAACAGTAAGAACAGCAACACAAAAGCCAATTAAAAATTAACAAAAAGATATAAGCAGGTATATTACTAGAAGATATACAGATACCAAATAAGAATACAAAAGGACGTTTAAAGTTATTACCCATTAAAGAAATGTAAATTAATACCACAATGAGATATCACTATTCATTTGTAGGAATGGCTAAAATGAAAAAAAAAAAAAAAAGTGACAACACCAAATGCTGGCAAGGATGCAGAGAAAGTCAACTACTCATACATTGTCAGTGGGAATATAAAATGATGCAGCTGCCATCAAAAATAGTTTGACGGTTTCTTTATAAAGTACACATACAACTACCATATGACCTAGTATTTATGCTCTTGGGCATTTATCTCAGAGAAATGAACATTTATGTTCACTAAAAAAATACTTGAATTAATGTTTATAGCAGTTTTATTCCTTGATAAAATCATTTCAGTAAGCATTATGATATGTGATTATGTAACTAATTATGATAAACAAAGTGCATGACTTTATTACTATTTTGGTGATATGTAAGTTCAGGATCACAGCAAGTCACTTAAAGTCTCATAGATAATAAGTTGAATAATGGAGAGTGGAGAACTTTCAGTGTTCTCTCTATTATATACTAGCCCTCCTCATATAATCTATTATAATAAAAACAAGAGATAATCTATTATAATAAAAACAAGAGAAACAGCAGAATTATGGCTACTTCTTTCAAGATTCGACCTCAACNTATAATAAAAACAAGAGAAACAGCAGAATTATGGCTACTTCTTTCAAGATTCGACCTCAACAGCTAATATATTGGGAAAGAACTGGCCATTTTGCAAGTTCAAAGGCTTTATTTGTTTACCATAATTAAAAGTGGAAGCAAAAGACTAAATGACCACATGACTGAAAATGTTCAATAAAATACAGCAGCTCTGATGCTGTAACGATATCTGGCATGTTCAGAAAAGCAGAACAGCATAATTAAAAACAGCCTGATTAAAAATCACACCAAAACATCATGCAGGTGACCTCAACTCAGCCGATTTAATGAAGAGCCCTGAATTGACTCATATGTAATTTTCCAGTGTTGGTGATGATTGTCTTGTGTTTATGTAACTCTCTTTCAAAGGAGGTCAGAGCTCTTTAGACATCAATTAAGTCATTAAGTCACTCATGAGAGTCAGCACATACTTACATACAATTTAATAGAGCAGTTGGCTTATCTAAAATAATATTAATTATAACTCTCATTCTTCTCCCATCTTTGATAAATCTGGCAGACACACTGTGATACACAGAAAAGCTATGGATACAATTTCCTTGTCAGAAACTGATCACTTTTTATAGGTTTGAGTCAAACCACTCCAGGAGGGGACAGAATGAGGCTCACAAAATTGATTGACTTGGGAAAAAGTTTGGAAAAAATTATTACCAAAGATGTACTTATCAATGCTTGCAAGGCACTTATCATTTAGTCTGGGAAACTTTATAGCTGATAAATGTAATTTGGTGAGAGAAGTCAGTAAATAAGTTTAGATTTCCCATTCTCTTCAAGAATCACAAAATCATAATAGATCGTAATAAATATAGTGTTCCACAGGGATTTTTTTTTTTTTTAAGAATAAAATCACTGTGGCCACTTGGTATACTATGAGCTCTTAAGAAGAACTGTGGTGAAAATTTAANAAATCACTGTGGCCACTTGGTATACTATGAGCTCTTAAGAAGAACTGTGGTGAAAATTTAAATAGCAACATATTATTACTGTGATTATGATACTTATTCTGAAGTTTTTTGTGGATTGAAGAAAGCACATCTGATGGAACTTTTACCACTCCAGCAATTTTACGGGAACATTGAGGTCTCTTTTTAAAGGGCCTTAAAAATGGAACTTATGAAAATATGAGTTCAAGAAAAATGTCATTCTTTCAAAATACATTTCCTCAAGTTGCCATTTTATAAGTAAATTAGTTTTACTCACTTGCTCTTTCCCCTTCCATTTTACATGAAGTACTGTAAACCTGTGTGCTAATGGTCAGCAGTGACATAAATGATAAAATGAGAGAACATTATGTGGCAAACAAATAGTAGCAGTAGTAGCTGGTAAATAATGTCTGCCATTATACTCTTTTTGCTGTTCCCAAAGTGTAGGACTTGTGGAAATATGTTATTGTTTGGGAGGTTAATCACATGCTAAAATCAGTCTTTGGCAGAAAACATGATTTTGGGCACTCCAGTATTTTATGTTGCAAAAATCTCTAAAGTATTATAAATTCAAGTCAAAACTACATGGGACTATGAATTACCATTATCAGTAGATCTGTTGAATTCTAAAAGTTGGTCCATTTTCAATGAGGCAGAGGCAACAATTCTTGCATTTTCTGAGACATTTTCTTGTCTATCAATCTGCCATTGGCTGATTCTTTGCTACCCAAGTAACACTACTTCAACTTTTCCTGACTGTGCCTTCATAGACTTCCTTTACAATGAGCATATTTGCCTTTTCATATAC
>NW_007727945.1:286175-293008 GCF_000696425.1 Galeopterus variegatus | reverse complement strand
GTCTATCAATCTGCCATTGGCTGATTCTTTGCTACCCAAGTAACACTACTTCAACTTTTCCTGACTGTGCCTTCATAGACTTCCTTTACAATGAGCATATTTGCCTTTTCATATACACCACAATTCACTATACTATCACAGTTTAGCAAACTTGAATATGTTGAACAAAAGAACACATATATTATCTTTAATATCAGTAATGCTCAGTGATCAATAGAAAACAAAGAGAAGGATGTTAAATTTTGAAGCAGAAAAATAAAAAAGCAAGTGACTTAAGCCAAGATATTGCTATTACTACATGGGAGCAAAATTTAAACATTTTTAAAGACTGAAAGCGAGATCAAGATGAGGAAATGAGGAAATGGCCCCTTAAAAATCATTGATTACAATTTATTCTCTACTGTCTGGTTGTGACTAGTGAAACTAAATAGCTCTATCAACGTTTCCAATATTGGATGGCATTACTTAAGATGTTTGGGAAAATAGTGGTTTTATCCTCAAAAAAACTAGCTGGGTCCATTTCTCACTTGTGAAAAACAATCTAAATCTAAGATTGTGGTTATTCTCAAAGATTTATCAATTCAAATGAACATGTTTCATACATAGAAAAATTCAAAGTTTGAATGACTCATATTTAGCATATTTAAGAACAAAGAAAAATAAAATTAAGAAAACCAATGTAAGTAATAATCATTTCTTTGTTTCTGGTGGGGATAACATGTTATTACTACCTGGTCCAAAAACACACATAGCAGAATTAGAATACCAACTTCCTTAAATTTTCAGATTCCAATTTTTCAGGGACAGCAGGAATTACAGCAACCTGTCACCACATTTGCAGAGAATGTATGTGGTTCATAAAGTCTAACAACAGTAAAATGCAATGCAAGTCTATTTTACACAGATCACAAGATTAAGCATCAATTTAATCATATTTAATAATCTCAGGATTGAATTCAACTTTGTCTAGAAGAAGGAATAAAGGCAAAGAATGCATGCTTAAGAATGAAATCCAGGCATGCGGTCTGCCTCTATTCTTTACAAGAAAAGTCTAGCTGAAAATCTAAGAATATATATGTGTGTGTGTGTGTGTGTGTGTGTGTGTGTGTGTGTGTGTGTGTGTGTGTGTGTGTGTGTATGGTCTAAAAATAAAATAAAAATACCAAGACTAAATTGACCAATATAATCTCAGCTGATAAACAGAACTTCTCTACAACATTAGATATATTCTGTCAATCCTTGACTTAGGTTTATTAAAATAAACTATCAAGAAAATAATTATTAAGCAAACTGAGAATTCTGGGAAGCCAGCTTGGATTTGAAATTAAAAAGCCATGAAAATGTGACTTATTAGGGCTATTTCATCCAAACTAACATTAAAGATGCTTTTCCCTTTCTTTGTTCCTTTATTCCAATAAATTTATTTAGTGCCTTCCATGTGTAAATGTCATGCTGGGCTCTGATTATGAAATTTCTTCCTTCATAGGGTTTACACTGTAATGATTGGTATAACAAAGTTAAGAAGAGGTTAAAGCACAGTAGAGTAGAATTTATAGTATAGGCAGATTTGAGGGGTCATGGGTGCACATCTAAGGTAACATTTAAGCTCCAATCTGAAAGATGAGTAGGTGTTAGAGAGGTGATTAGGATGGTGGTTTTATTTATTTATTTTTTTGTTAGAAGGAAGATAATATGTAATGGGCTATTGGAAACATAAAGAGAGTTCCTAACTAAACAAGTTCTTAATAGGAAAGGCATAGAGAAGTGGGGCAAGCTAAGAAGATAACCAGAGGGTTGATCAGGCCAGATGTGTAATCCATGATAGGAAATGTAGACATTTTCCTAAAAGCAATGTGGACCTGCTAAAGTTTTTAAAGCAGTGAAGTAACATAATGAAATATTTTTTCTTGTTGCAGAAACATAATTTCTTATGCTATGGATGAAATGGATTGGAAGAGTAAAAAAACAAAAGTTTTTACATAATAGTAATAGTAAAGTAGTTTCAGGGGGAGATAAACAATGTTTGCATTAAGGAAACATGGGGATTCAATGGGGAAATAGGAAAAAAAGAATAGATTTGAGTCATATTTTGGAGGCAGACTTGAAATGAGTCGGTGATGAGTTGGATGCAAGGTATGAGGGTGGGAGAACGTTTGAGAGTGATGCCCAGCTTACTAGTCTCAGAAACACTTTTGACATAAAATGGCCACTGTGAGTTAGTTATGTTAAGTATAAACATATTTTACAGATTTAATAAATCTGCTGGATATTAAAATTTTATATTAATTAGATTCAGAATGTTCTTCAAAAGCATCCAATTACAGAAATAATAGACATCTTTATTTAACACTTAATAGAAACTGGCTTTCAAACACATGCATGCCTACACACACACACAAAATCATTTCCAGTAACAGCGGGAAATTATGCTCTCGAGTGCTATAACAACAAAAAAAATAGTTTCTTTTCTCGTCTAACAATTTTCACTGTCAACCAAATTGTCCAGAAGAGATAAACCTACATTTGTAAATATAATCAAAATTTTATTGTGACTTTGAATTCACGTGGAATTTTTTTTCCTGAGGTTTTTTCAAGAATAAATAAATAGGAGATTTATTCTAAAGAATAAATTCAATACCACCTAATCTTCTTTTGTTGTTACATGACATCCCATTTCACCTACTGTATCATGCAGCAAATATGATGATCAGATCATATATTTGTGTCCCCCATTATATTATTATTTATTTTTTGTTGGCTGGCAGTAAGGGGATCTGAACCTTTTACTTTCGTGTTCTTCATTATATTATAAGCTTCTTTAGGACAGAGTTTGCCTCATTCACTTGTGCATTTTCAGTATTTAACACAGCTCCTGGTACTAATAGGTGTTCAGAGAATAAATATTGAAATACACCTAATTGGATAAAATATGGTATACTTTCTGTCTTTTAAATTCACATATTATATTAATAACTATCAAAGATCCATATTTTTACTCAGAAATTCCAAGTAATACACAAAAGACTTTCAGATTCTAGTAACAAATTAGGAAATAAAATCATAATAGAACCGTAGAATAGGAACAAAATTAGAAGTTACCTAGTCTGACCACCTCTTAGGACACAAATCTCTCTGTTGCATCCTCGTTGATTATTTTTGAGACTTCCAACTTCTCTGTTGCTTTTTGACATGATAAAGACAATAACAAGTAGCCTCATACATTGCTGAAAAGATCCACTACTTGAACTTATTCTCTAATATTGAGCCGAAACCTACATGCCTTTAATAATCAATTATGAAACCTTGCCAAAACCATTGCATGAATTCTGGTGCCAACTTTTTGTTTGTCTTAAAGTAGGAAGGGAATATTGATGCACTTCAACCACCGAAGAAAGCCAACAAAAGAGCTTCACCAAATTTATCTATCTCATGTTAGAAATGGGAAATCCCCTTGTTATGATTTTGAATTCTGCAGACCCAGAGAGAAATGATCCCTCCAAGCAAATCAAACACACACACACACACACACACACACACACACACACACAGCACTCTATGTTATTCATACTATTCACACTTACTTAATGCACAAGTCTATACATCAGCTCAATAGAAAAGAGTGTTTTCCTCACAAAATTACATGAAAAAGTAAGTGTGAGTATTTTCCTCACAAAATTACTTGGAAAAAGTCTTTGAAATACTGCTGAAATCAATAACTTAAGGAAAGTTCTCAAACTCTTAATCTCAGATGTCTCTTTCAAGTATTTGGAATTTCCTCAGCTATAAGACATAAACTAAGTTGTTCATTTATAAATCAGTATTATAGCTGTACCTACTGTTTTCTTAGTGATTCATTACTTCTCATTTCCTTCTAGGTCCTTGAAATCTAAGACTCTTGGACAAACTTGCTGGAAAAACATGGATGGTTAAGCCAATGTTGTAAAGGTATAATATAACTTCAGTATCTCAGGTGCATTCTCTCAGCTTACCCATCATATGATTTTAAGGTTGTAAAAATGTCTTTGATGGAAAAGTCAGAGATTGCTAAGAAAAGTACTCTATCTTCTGTGTACAGCAAAAACCCTCAGAAAAAGAGGCAGTGAAAAGGTTAAAGAAAAGAAGACACATGAGGTATAGTTCTCAAAGGATGTGAAAGACAAGCACAGACAACTTCATAGTACTACAAGTGGAAGTCTTAGTGGGACTAAGATCAAAATTCTAAAGTTCTCACATTACCGAAGAGAAACTGATGATCACAGAGATTCAGTATCACAGAAATTATGAATCACAATCTCTTGACTTCAAACTAGCTTTACAATTATCAAATAATTTCTCATCTTACTTCTGTAGTTATTCAATATATACATGTGAAATAAGTATATTGAAAAGCATATTTTTAAAAAAGCACCAATTACTAACTTATGATTGATAAAACCCTAAGACTTCTGGATTTATACATACTTTTCCTTTTATACTAATGTTGAATGGTGATATTGCCTTGAAAAGGATTTATCCTAGTCTTTCATCAATAAAGCAGGCTGGATGCAGCATAAGTAAATGTGGATAAATATCAAACATATTGTTATTATCTGTTATGCTGCACAATGTAAATTGAAATTTTTCTTTACATTTTAGGTACCCATATTTAATCTTTTTAGTGTTTAATTTCACATTTTCCAGCCCAATTTTATGGCTTAAAATACTTTGTAGCTTAATATTCTTTTATTATAAAGAACAGTGAAAGGCCAATTGAAGTAATGCTAAAAAAGAAAGAAACACTTTTAAAACAAAGAATGTAACAGACCCACATGCTGAAGAAAAATGTCCTCTTAATGTCAGTTAAGATGCTAGATATGTACATAAATGTAAAGCCATTACATAGAATAGAATTATTTGCCATATTCTCCTTTCATTAGATTTTCCGGCAACTGATTTGAGAATAATCTAGCTCAAACAGAAAATATGTTATTTAAGAAATAAGAGGGGCAGACAGTTTATGAATGAATTATTACTACTTTTTTTAGCAATTATAAATTCTGCATAATACTGAGGATAGAAGATGATGATTATAAAACATCCCGAGAATATCAAGGTGATACATAAAAAATGCTAAATAACAATAAGCACACAGGTTATAATAATAATGAAACAAGGAAGGCTGGTGACTTCAGCATTTTTAGTTTTCTATTGTAATCTGTTTAAAAGCTTTTATGAGATAATTTGATGTGCTTCCATGATAAAAATTTAAGGTGTACAGGTGACAAGAAGCCATTAAGAGAAAATTGTTCGGAAGGAAGAAACACTGGCAACATTTGAAGAACCAGAAAATACCACCTTAAAGAAAATGTTGACGACATTAGCATTACTCAGCTTTGAATTGAAACACTACAGAAACTTACTACCTTCCTTCAGACACAAAATGGTTTTTATAAAGAGAACTTTAATGTGTACTACAAATAAATTTAAATCTCCCACTTGCATAAATTTTTGATTGTCAGAGTTGTGAAAAAATGGACAGTAGCAAAGACATTATCAGAGGAGAATAAATGTAAAAGAGTACCTGTTCAAGAGCAATTGAGAACAGAGTTGTTTGTGATCTCAGTTATTCCAGGTAAATGAACTTGAGAAATCGCTTAACTTCTTAGAGTTTTCTTACTAATTAATTCAGAGTACTGACAAGATGCTGCTTAAGGTAACTTCTGATTCTAAAACTGTATTCACCTGATCTGATGGGCCACAGTACTGCATGCCCGTTAGATGCTGGAAGTGTCATAATCACTGTAACAAGAAATAAATATTGGAAGATGACCTAAACTTTAAACATGCATTATTCTGTAAACATGAGAATTTACTAAATATTGAGTTTGTAATAGTTCAAATGCAAGGCTAAAGTTAATCAATTGAATAGAACTCTTACACTCCGTAATCTAGGAATAAGTGAACTTTAATTCCTCATACATCTATGCATAGCCTGGAATGGGTATGTAAATAAAAATCGTACACTCCATAACTTAGAAATAAGTGAACTCCAATTCCTTATACATCTGTACATAGAATAGATCTATGTATAATCTGCAGAACTACACATAGATGCATGGACAAGTTATGTCCTTTTTAATGAGACATCCTTAAAAAAATTGTTAAATTAAATTTTATGTATAAAGACAAATAATACGTATCATTACTATGAACACATGCGCACACATATTCAGGATTCTTTTTTTTTTTTTTTTTTTTTTTTTTTTTTTTTTTTTGCAGCTGGCTGGTACAGGGATCAAACTCTGGACTTTTGTGTTATCAGCATCACACTCTGCTTTAACCAACTGAGCTAACCAGCCAGCCCTATTCAGGAACATTTTAAAAATATTAACTTCTCTATAATTTTCATTGAGAATGAAAGATGAAAACCGAGGGAAGTACCATATTCTGGAATCTACCATATAGGAAGTGAGGTTTGCATTTGAATCAATTTTATTTAGTTATTTTGTTTATTTATTTTAGTTATAAACATTAGGAATGTTTATATATTCCTACTATTCTATATTTCTTCAGCTATTTAAAGGAAATTACCTGTAATAACTTCATTTTTAAAGTCATCTTTGTGAGCCGACCCTGTGGCTCACTTGGGAGATTGCGGCGCTGGGACGCAGCGGTGCTCCCGCCACAGGTTCAGATCCTATATAGTGATGGCCGGTGTGCTCACTGGCTGAGCGGGGTACGGCGACACCAAGCCAAGGGTTGCGATCTCCTTACCGGTCACACACACACACAAAATAATAATAATAATAATAAAGTCATCTTTGCTTTGTCTTAATTTATTTGAGGGATTTATG
>NW_007727945.1:283370-284458 GCF_000696425.1 Galeopterus variegatus | reverse complement strand
TTTAAAACTTCACTAATATTGGCGATAAACGGAGAGTATAAATAAAAACAAACATTGCGAGCTATATCTTCTTACGAAGATAACCAGTGACAAAGAAACAGAAGACAGGAAAATTTGCATTCTGTATGTGGTCAAAAGTTCACAAAAAATCCTCAGTTTGTGATATGATTTGTGTGCTACTCAGAACGCGTGACCAGAAAGAGTTCAACGGTTTGTGAAGGTGTTTCCAGCTGTCCATAAGAGGATATCCATGAACTACAGTCATTACTAATATAGCTGAAATTTACAATAACCTGTAAAGCTTTCTAATTATATTAATGCTTGGTCTGAACTCCAGAGATTCAAATTTAATTGGACTGTGGTTGTTCCCCAAGTAATTCCAACATAACCAGACTGAGAACCAGTGGGCTAAACCATCTTATCCTATGCACTATAGATTTAGATATGCCTCCACAGCCACAACCACAGCATGTTATAATAAATTAAGAAGACAGAAAATGTAGAACTGTGCTGTACATTTAAATATATATATCCATTAAAAACATTTAAGTGTGTGCAGGGCATTTCTCTCTTCTAATTATTTTTTTCAAAAACATATTTTTGGATAACTAGCTTAATTGTAGTAAATTATATTTGTATGTATTACTTATGTTCATCTAGCTATTCTGTCTTTAGAATGATCATTTCACTTGTAATTGAAAGAGTTTGAAGAATTGAGTCTTTAGTGAAAAGTAAATATGATGAGGAATGCAAACTTTAAAATAAATTGTAAAGTCTCTATTTCCTTTTTCATTTAATTTTTTGGATATTCATATCCTACAATACAATTAATTCTTTTCATATTCTCTTTTAATAACTTTTTAATTATCACAATAGTTTTATATTTACAGAAAACTGAAAATAGTTATTTATACCCCAAATCCCATTTCTCCTAGTATTAACATCTTACATTAATATGATACTTTTGTCACAATTGACAAAGCAATATTAATACATTATTATTATTAACTAATGTCCATATGTTATTCAGTTTTCCTTAATTTTCACTTAATGTCCTTTGTCTGTTTCAAGATTTCATCCCAGATACC
>NW_007727945.1:277880-281897 GCF_000696425.1 Galeopterus variegatus | reverse complement strand
ATTTCTCACACTTCAGAGGCTAGGAAGTCCATGGTCCAGGGGATGCATATGGTGAAGGCCTCCTTCTTGGTGATGACTCTCTACAGAGATGCAGGGTGTCACATGGCAAGAATGGCCTGAGCAAGAGAGCTTTCTCCCTTGATCTCTTTATAAAGCCATCAGAACCATGCCCATGACAACCAATTAAACCATCAACCAATTACTCAAAGAACGGATCACTCTGATTCATGAGGGCATGGTCCTTGAGATCCAATCACCTCTTAAAGGCCCCACCTTTCAAATACCATAATCAGATTTCCCACCCCCTTAACACTGTTACAATAAAGATCAAGTTTCCAATACACGAACTTTTGGGGGATATATTTGATCCTTAGCAACAAACTATTCTCAAAGAGGTGGGGCATAAATCCATGCTACTTAAGTGTGAGCTGCACAAAATTCTATTATTGTTAAAACTTCATATTAAGGCAAAATTTTCCAGGCGTTTTTATAGTTTAGCGGTCTATGCATATTGTTCCATCACTAAAATCTAGCTTTAAATGCATTATTAGTTCAAATGTTCATAGACATTGCTTTCAAAAGGTAGAAATATATTGATAAATTGGTATTTTCTTATTATGAATGCTACACATTGTAAACTCTCTAAGATTTCTAAGTTCTGTTTGAAGTTAGGTGAAACTGTTATACAGACTAACATTTGTTTTATAAATATTTAACCAGCACCTCCAGGCACATTTATTTACTTTTTTTTAATATATATTTTTAATATTTTAACATTTTTAATAATTTTAAAATTTATTATAGAAGAAGAAAAAAAATAAAAGAAAAAAAAAGAGAAAAAAGAAAGAAAAAGGAAAAAAAAAAGTAAATAAATGTGCCTGGAGGTGCTGGTTAAATATTCATAGAACAAATGTTAGTCTGTATAACAGTTTCACCTAACTTCAAACAGAACTTAGAAATCTTAGAGAGTTTACAATATGTAGCAATCATAATAAGAAAATACCAATTTATCAATATATTTCTACCTTTTATGTAAAATATTGAACAGACATCAAAAACAATAAAACTTTGTTTACTTTGGGAGTTTTTCATTACAGATTTCTACTCATAACAGAAATATTTAAATAAAATGCCATTTAAATTAATGAATTCTGTTTCTTGTCTAAATTATTTGACTAGCTAACATTAATGAATAACTGAACTCTTTCAGACAATATGTAATCACCCATATTTTATAGAAAATTGCCTTACTTAGCACTGGGATTTAGAGCAAATTCTGTCTTCTCCTGAGTTAATGACTTTTTATTTTCCTCTTTATTATGTTTTATTTCAAAGTTTAGCTCACATAATAAAATGTTTACATCATTGTAATTTTCCTAGAAAATCTAAGAAATAGTGTTTTTATCCTATATTTTTTCTAAATTTTTAATGATATGCAAACCCTTGTTGAATGAATTGCACCAATGAATTGCAAAGAAATTGCAGAAAGCTATTTTATTACTTTTCACTAATATGGTAAATTTATTCTGTGGACTAAATTTTACCACTGTGAAATAAAATCTCAGACAGATTTTACAGCTGTTTTAGTCACTTTAAGATGATAAAATAATGGTTTATTTTTTTCACATATAAAAATCTCAAGACTATAATTTCAAAGTTCCCAAATTTTTTATAGTTTATTTTTCACCTCCTTCAGATTAGGCTGAGAAACCTGCACTGAGGAAGTTATATATCGTTGGTTTCTTCTCTCATTTTCACTCCATTGCCTCCCTAACTTTCTATATGCTGTTTTAGGCACCAATAAATTTGAAATAGGGAGAATCCGGAGAGGTAAGTAAAAGTAAGGACTTGCTTCATTAATATAGATTTAATCTGACCACGTTGTCCACTGTGGGGAATTTATTCTACTCACTGATTCTTTCCATCATGGGTGCTTCTGTGGGTTCTTAGGAGAGTCTTACCTCTTGAGATCTTTCAAGAACAAGTGAAAATCCCTGGGAATTTTGGCCCTCCATATTCGTGGGTTCTGCATCCATGGATTCAACTAACAGCAAACAGATAATATTTGGGGAAAAAATTGCATCTGTACTGAACATGTACAGACTATTTTGTCATTATTCCCTAAACAATACAGTCTAACAACTATTTACATAGCACTTACATTGCTTCAGGTATTATAAGTAATCTAGAGACGATTTAAAGTATATGGAAGTATGTGCATAGGTTATATGCAAATACTACACCATTTCATATCAGGGACTTGAACATCTGTGAATTTTAGTATCTGAGAAGGGTCCTGGAACCAATCTTTCACAGATGCTGTGGGATGACTGTGTAAATGTATACAACAGAAGATATATAATTATGCTACACTATTCTTGATGTTCTACAAGGATCTCACATTTATTTTATACAATAGAACTATACATGAAGCATATTAAATAAGAAAATGTTTCAGCCGCAACTGATTTTGTAAAGTTTTTTTTTGTTTGTTTTGTTTTTTACCAAACTCAACTTTACAAACATAACTAGGTCAAAGCAATAGACTTCATTAAGGACAAGTCTCTAATGCAGGTCAGCAAAAAATGGCATAGATGTTTTTATTCTGGCCATCCATCTTTAAGGTTAATATGAATCACTACACTGTACTTCATCACTTATTTTACTAATTGATAATTTCTTAAGTGTATACTCATATGTTTCTGAATGTGTGAGTGTGTGAATAGGAAAATATTAACATAGAAATACTCACAAAAGCTCTTTCTCTGCCCATTGCAGAAAACCTGGTTTTTGCTAGTTAAATTCCTGGATCTTTGTAATAATAATCAGGATAATTGGTATAAGCAGAAGGAATTAGAGGCACTAGACCACCTTGACCTTCAATGGGGTATACAGTTATTGGTGAGAGAGATCCTAAAAGTCAGAGAGAAAAAGGGCAAGACAAAGCATCAGCACTGCATTAGCACCTGAAGAAAATTTTGGGAAGTTTCTGTTGGCATTAAAAACCCTGGAGCATCTACTATGGATGTGAGGTGCCAGGAGAAATAAATGAAATGAAATTATAAATTTTGCTTGTGTTGTAAATGGAATTACACTGCATATTTATAGGAGTTTCAAATAAAAATTTTAAATGATTTCATATTACATAAATATTTTTATATTATTTTAGGAAGGTAATTTTTTTTTTTTGTCCTTTTTTGTGACTGCACTCAGCCAGTGAGTGCACTGGCCATCCCTATATAGGATCCGAACCCACGACGGGAGCACCACTGTGCTCCCAGCGCCGCACTCTCCCGAGTGAGCCACAGGGTCGGCCCGGAAGGTAATTTTTTTAATACGAACTCTGTTTGAGAATAGTCACATATAGGTTAAATTTAAGATTGGTTATATTTTATATTTACCTCCTTCCTCTCTTTTTTCTCCATTTCTATAACTTTCTATTATGAAGAACATTATATGTATGAAATAGACAAGTAGATAAGTAAATGGACAAATAAGTCATTTTCTGTTTACTTCTCCATAAACATTTGATATTTATTCTATCAAATCATGATTTTTACAAGCATATGACCAGTTTTTCTATTTAAAAACTGATCTTTATTCCTTTCCTTTATCACTAGGTTGCAATTTTAAAAGAAAGCTGTAAAGTCAACTGTCACTTAATGTTAGTTTTCTGAGCCCATGAAGAGCTTCTACGAATCAGATTTTAGATTGCTTTAACTATTGCCCAATGTAATCAATTGAAGAGGAGATTGATTCAATCTCCTTTTTGAAGAAAGAGAAAAAAATAGCTAGGGCTCCTACTCTCTAGATTTTGAAAGGTAAATGGTGAAATTGAGATATAAAAGTTTCCAATTTCTTTCTTTGCCTAAATGTGTTGAATCAGACCACTCTTCAATTGATTGTACAGCAGCTCTGAAAGGTGGGCAAATTGTGAAGGGTTTTTTTTTTTTCCACTTTAAAGATGCTCTGCAAGTCAGTCTGCTCCTTATCTTCAAACCACAATCAAGAGTTAAG
>NW_007727945.1:275082-276826 GCF_000696425.1 Galeopterus variegatus | reverse complement strand
CTTTAAAGATGCTCTGCAAGTCAGTCTGCTCCTTATCTTCAAACCACAATCAAGAGTTAAGTAAGCTATTATCTCAGCCTGATTCTTGCTATATTACTTTTTTATTCCTCTTTCTCAATTTCACCGTTGTGGTTTAGTTTTTGTTCCAGAACACCACGACTATCATTCTGTTTATAATATATAATAAACAGAATAAATTGTTATGATAAATAACATAATTCTTTGTATATACATAAATATAAATAAATATTTTTGCAGAATATCAGCCCAGGCAATTAAATGCTATAAATTCATATATTTAAAATGCACAATATTAAGTTACATATATCAATTATTAAGTCATATCATTTATTAAGTTACCTATGTCATGCTGTTTTCCCATATATTTGAATGCACACTGCTTTTAATCATTTGCATTTCTATGATAAGACTTATATTCCATTATAAAGAATTGAAGATACGCATTCTCAAATAAAATTATAAAGATACCTTATGTAGTAGATTGAATTATGTCCCCCAAAACTCATTGAAGCTTGAATTGTGTCCCCTAAATCTTAGGTATTAGAAACTTAGCCCCCACTGTGACTGTTGAGCAGGTGGAAAATCCTATTATGGTAATTGAAAGGTGGGGCCTTGAAGAGGTGATTGGATTGTAGGACTGTGCAGAAGTGAATTGATTAAAGATGGTGGTCAGAGGCGTGGTTCTGAAGGCTTTAAAAGAAGAGGAGAGTGTCTTTCTCTCTCTCTGCTCTGCCATTTTCACAGTGTGATACCCTGCCATCACTGTCACCACCACTAGGATCTTCACCAGCTGTATTCCCTGAACTTTGGAATTCCCAGCCTCAGAAACTGTGAGCAATAAATTTCATTTTCTTTATAAATTACCCAATTCCAGGTGTTTTGTTATAAGCGACAGAAATGGACTAATAAACATTATTATCATTCTATTAAAGAAATAAATATTCATAGTAAGAGGTAAGGTCTTCTTTACCTTCTTCATGTAAAATATTATAAAACGATCTTTATTTTTTCTTGTGTGTCTCATTATTCACACATTGACTTACATTGCATGTATTTTCCAACCAACCACTTCATTAAAAATTACCTTTACTAGAAAACCTCCAGATATCCAGGGACTTATAAAATTGCTAATAGAAGTTCTGTAGTTCTGAATTTTCTTATATATTTTTCTGCATTATCACTTATATTTTTGTATGTTTGCTCTACTTTTCACATTAAATTGAACAATAAGAGCCCATATTTATCCTTTCTATTGCACCTGACCATTAAAGATTAGCTAATTCAAAGATGCAGCTCAGAATTGTTTTTCAGTCATCTTATTCTGAAAGATAAAATTAAGCAGTCATGTCTCAATATTTTCTATTATTTAGTATAATGATGTAAATAGAAATAAGAAAATAAATTGCTTGTGATCATTGTAGGATCTGGTATATAATTTACACAAAAGTTGATGTAACTTTTATGTGATGATGAAATGACAGTCATAATACTCCTACATAATTAGTTACTAACTATAACATCATTAGTAGGTGGTCAGAAATGCATTGCTTGATAATAGGAAATGAACCTCTACATGAAAATTCTTGCAAGTATTTTTGTTTAATCCAAAAATAAGGGGCCGGCCCGGTGGCGCACTGCTACAGGGTTCGAACCCTCCCGCCGAGGGTTCGGATCCCATATACAGACCGGCCGCTCACTGGCTGAGCGAGGAGTGGGGGCAACA
>NW_007727945.1:267218-275060 GCF_000696425.1 Galeopterus variegatus | reverse complement strand
CCGCTCACTGGCTGAGCGAGGAGCGGGGGCAACACCGAGGGTTGCAATCCCGTTGCCAGTCACGAAAAAAGACAAAAACACAAAGAAAAAAAAAATAATAATAATAATAATAATAGCATCAAACGAATTTGCAATCTAGTTTTTACTTTTGTTAATCTACTTTTGAGTAATAAATCCTGGCTTCCAAAAATCCAGTACATGGACTAATAATGAGTATAGCCGCAACAAGGACATGCTCTATTTATGCTTTTGCTTTTTAAAAATAATGAATATCATTAGTCGATATTATACCTCCATTTGTGCTTGTGTTTATCTTATTTTTAATTTTTATTTTTATTGTTAACATAATTGATTGTACATATCTGTGGGGTACAGAATTGAAAATCAATACAACATATGATGCTCAAATCAGAATAATTACTATATTCAACAATATACAATGTCATCATTTTCTGTGGCCCTTTAGTTTAGTTCTAATTCTATTTGACTTCTACCTGATCACCACTACTAAGAAATAAGCTTTCTAACAATGTATTGTGTTCTTGAAAGTTACTAAGAACGTAGATTTTAAGTGTTCTCATCAAAAAAATAAATATGTAAAATAATGCATATGTTTGTTCATTAGCTCAATTTAGCCATTCCACAATGTACACATATTTCAAAACAATATGCTGTACACAATAAATATATACAACTTTTTTGTCAATTAAAAAAATAAAAATTTAAACCAGTTATGGTAAAATAACTCAGAAAATAAGCTCAATTTAATTAAGTGCATTTTGAAAATGAAGAAAGTCTTAAAAGTCTAATAAATACAATTTCAGAACAAAAATATGATCTACAGAAAGATGAAAGAAATTGGAATTGGTTAGCATGGAGAAAAAAAGAATAAAGACATAACTTGAATATATATAACAATATTGCAAGTTATAAGGAGAGGGGTCATTAAAGTGTGTATTTTGTCACAAAAGTAATATAAATTTATTATAGAAAACTTTGGAAATACATATAAGCAAAAAGAAGAAAATTTAAAATACGTATAAGCTCCCCACTGTCAGATAACAAACAAGTTCATACCAACTGATTATTCCACTGTAAATATATGTTTGATACCATCAATAACTCTGGACATTTTCACTTTTAAAAATGCTTGCCAATTTTATAGCTGAAATGGTATCTCATTGTTATTTTGATTTAAATTAGTTCTTTGAATCAAAATTATTTATTTCCTCATAAAAAATACATTTTCTATAGCAATGTCCAGAAAGTACATGCAAATCATATCCCAAAAGACTGGAGAAGAGCTGGTCTTAGTAAAACATAGCAAGGTTTTCAGGCCCTATGAGAACCCAATGTTGAGTTTACTGGTGCAAATAATCAAAGAAACGGAAATAGAATGCAAATAAAACTAGACATATATAGAAATGTGTCTTCTTTCAGATTCCTAAATTTGATCATGTAGGGTCCCCCTTTTTCCCTCTTCCCTACTTTCTTTCTGTGTCCTGACCAAGAAACTCAGAATACCTAGAGCACTCTGTGTCCCAGCAGCTGCATGGTTTCTCCAGCTGACTTGAACACAAGCCCGGGCCTTGAACATTTTCAGGCACTGATGAAAGTATATGGGGTGAGCACTGGCCCTGAGCCCAAATTTTTTAAACACTCGTATATGCATTCCATACCCTGACATCTCTTCTCTGCAGATATATCTAGGTAGAAAATCTTTCTCTTTTGTCCATCCCAAGGATAGCGTAGCCCACACTGTGAGTAAATTTCCTTTCATAAATGCTTTGGACTGGCATTTAGCGCTTCTTTCTTGGGAACACCAACTGGCCCCATCTCAGAATGACTTAGAGTACTACCTTGTGAGAAATTCCTAGCCGCTCCACTATGGGGTTATTCCAGCTGTTGCGGGACTAAACAGGTCAACATAAGGTGATTTTGTAGATAGTTTTCAACATAAGGTGATTTTGAAGATAGTTTGTATGGAAAGGGGCCATTAGCTAAGCCAAGATTTACAAAAGGACTTTTAAGGTAAGAATTTTTAAAAAATTTCTAAGACATCCATAAGTGGAAGGTCATATTGGAAAAGACAAAAGCGAAATAATGTACATCGTTTGAGTATTAAATTCAAGTGATATCAGGACAGTTTATTCAGTGATATAGATTTGATTCAAGAGAAAATTGCATGTCAAATTTGTGACCCACTTGAGAGATTAATTCAGTAAGTAGTAGTTGATTTGGTTAGCTGCAATCAGTGCTGGCCATAATGTTTTTAGATCACTGCCTTATGGCCTTCTACTAGATAAAGGAAATGAGAATGAACAAATTTTCATTACAAATATTTAAGCTCCACTTGCGAGATAGAAAAAGTTTGCTGTATTTGGCATATAGCAATAATTTCTGGCATTGACACTGCTTTACTGATTTAATATTTATGCTCTTTCTACTTAATTTAATTTTATACTCTAAGAGTCATTGTAAATTAATTCATATTCTCACCTTGTGAACTCTGGCATATTAGAATGAGCCCTTACTAGTTTTATTTGCATAAATAGAAATGATTAAGACGACTGTGATCCCATAGTTGGATGCTGGGATGCCAGACTTAAGGCTCTAAAAAAATGATGACTTAAAAAGTACCCCGACATCCATTTACAGACTTCTTCATATGGAATATGAGGTTAGTTTACTAAATTGTTGGAGAAAGTTGGGCTGTCTGTAAGACATTAAAAATTAGTGTCAGGGAAGGAATGGGAAGGCATTTCAGTATGATAACTGGAAGTCCTACTCCTATTCCTCTATCTCGACCTTCAGAGAACTTGTGTCAAGTTCCTGAAGGAAAAAAAAAAAATCTTTAAGAAAACTGAATTGGTAAAAAGCATTTGAGAGTTGGTGGGGAAGGTCCAGCCATTTCCTCACTTTAATTGCTAAAAAAAATGAGAAGTGGGCATTTTGTGAAAGAAGATGATGCTGCATAAAGCCAAGTTTGATTGGAATTCAGAGAGTAAGGCTGAGAACAGAGAAAGGAAATCATGAGTGCCTCCAGGTAGATGTTACTCACGTAAGACTCTAGCTGATGAAGGAGGGACTGAGAGGTCCTGGAAAGACACTGACTCCTCAGGATGAAGACTCCATAAAAATACTATATTTCTTGCTTACTTGTTATTTTTGCCCTTCATTTTCCTTCCCTAAACTACTGAGGGGTAAGTAATCAAGAGTTGTATCTAAACACATTCATTAAGCACAAACTACATGACACACAAGTTCTATAAAATGAATATGTAAAGTAAATATATTTAAAAAATAAAATGAAGTTACCAATTTTGGAAAACTCAGAGATAAACACAACAAACAATACATATACACAATATGCTTGCACAATGTTAGAGTTGAAGCACTAGAGGAATGCTGAGCAACTTATTCTGACATGTAAATAAATATGTATAAATATGTATATATATTTAGTGCTTTCTGTGTGCTGTTGTCCCAAATGCTTCACATATATAACTCACAGAAATCTTCATAAATGTCCTATGAAACAGATGCAACCATTACCCCCATTTTACAAATGAGGAAATTGAGGACTTTGAAAACATTCTGAGATGCTTTAGAAAGATAGCTCTGAATTGTAATTAAAATTCTGACTCTTACTAACAGTATAGCTTACCTAATATGGTTACAATGGATATTAAATGAAATTTTACATGTAAGACACTTAGAGAGTACTGATATATAGCAGTGAAATACTAATAAATATTAAATATTTTTATAATCATCATAATTATCTTTATGTTCTTGATTTTTTTTGTTTGTTTATTTGTGCTTGCACCATGGATAGCCCTTTGTCAGCAAGAGCAGTAATTTGTGCGTGAAAATGCATGGGATGATGTAGCAGAGAAAGAATGATGGGAGGTGGAGGTTGGTAAAAAGTGTGAAGTATCTGAAAAGCTATGGAACTCTGCATTTATTCCAGAAAGTGGGGGCCAATTAAGAGATTTA
Organism: Galeopterus variegatus; assembly: GCF_000696425.1. Taxonomy (NCBI): domain Eukaryota; kingdom Metazoa; phylum Chordata; class Mammalia; order Dermoptera; family Cynocephalidae; genus Galeopterus; species Galeopterus variegatus. Next base: position 271,061 of record NW_007727945.1, on the reverse strand, counting down.
AATGGAAAATATACTCAAGGGAAATATGAAATAGGTAAATATGCAAACAGTCTCTAGGCGTTGAAATTTTTGGTAGGAAAAAAAATGATATTTTGAAATAATAAATGTTCTATATGTATAAACTACCCCAAATTACATATTTTGTAGGCACTTATCTTTTAATAATTGTTCTTCAGGAAACATTCTTTTCTTTTTTCATTTCCTTTTTCCCCGTGATATAATTCTTTTTATAATTTGGCTTATTTAGATTTTTGAATGACTATTATCATCTTTGAAAATCCTGCAATGCAAAACCCAGAGTATGCACACATTTTTAGGGAACTTTCTAACACTAATAGCTTTAAACAAATCAGAAATAGTGTCACATATAATCATTAAATCGTTTTGATTTTTAAGATTCCTTTTTCAAATTGTTAATTTTATTCAAAAATGAAAGACTATTAAATATAATGCTAAGCTTTTTTACCTCCTCAAAAACCTGAAAATGTGTGGCAGATAAATTGCTTTGTCTTTTCAAAATAGAGTCTTCCAGCTGCTGTCTTTTTTTTGTTTGTTTTGGTTTTTTGGGGGGGTGGGAGGAGCTAAACAGTATAAAAAGAGGAAAATTGTGACTATTTGGGAGTTTTCAAATAAAACATTGACTGAAGAAAGGGTAATTTTTTATTTTTCAGTATGTTTTTAAAAATGAAAATACATCTTAAATATTATCTAAAAATATGAAGAAATTTGGACATCGAGAGAGGGTTTGAAATAGTACTTTTAGAAACTGGTATACATACCATACATAAAACCTTCTTTGATTTGAGCTTGCACTCTGCAAGAAGTACTGAAAATACATCTTAAATATTATCTAAAAATATGAAGAAAGTTGGACATCGAGAGAGGGTTTGAAATAGTACTTTTAGAAACTGGTATACATACCATACATAAAACCTTCTTTGATTTGAGCTTGCACTCTGCAAGAAGTACACAATTTTATAAAAGCTTCATTTTTTTCTTCTGTTTTTTATCTTACATTTAGTATCTATAAAATCATATGTGATCATTATAAGCACTGAGGCTGTTAATATGTTATTATCATAATCTTTTGGAAATCCCCAAATAGGGACTAAAATTCCTAACACACCACGATGTAATAATGTTTTCTTCTTATGTGTGACTAATAGATTTTGACATTTTATCAAACAATGGTAGGACAGGATCCCTTCAAATTCTTGTGAAAGAAGAGATCCAAGTACTGTCAGAAATGAAAAAAGTTAGCTGACAAATCACTTGATGAAAATCGTTTTAGGTACAGATATCATTTTGTCTTATATTGGTAATCTTTGTTTCTACATATAAATTATGGAGTTTATTATTTTTTATCTCAAAGAAAGCCACAAGGAGTTGTAAGTTTCTAAGGCCTATCATTTTTATGCAAGAAGGTAAAAAACAACATACTTTGGCGGGGAGGAGAGGGGAGTAAAAACACTAAGTTCTCCTTCCCCCTTCCCTTTCTCTCTCTCTCTCTCCTCTCTCTCTCTCTCTCTCTCTCTCATTCTTTCTTTCTTTTCTCTGAAATGGAAGGCTGGTACAGCTTGTAGAAGCTCAGCTCTAAGTTCTAATCACTGAAGGAATATATGGAGTCTAAAGCCCAAGACAACTTGTATGACTGAGGGAGATGTTGAATATTGTTTGGCAACTGCATTTGACAGGAAATGAACAGCATATTTATCCCTATGTCTGGTCTCTCTTGGTATTCCATATCTTAGTAAGGTCTGACTCAGAAAGAAAAGATACCCAAAGTGTTCACTACACCCTAAATCACATGTGTAAAAGAAAAATTCTCAATTTCCTTCCAGCACCTCTCCAGTCCACTCCCAGCGGCAGTCAATGCTAATAGCCTCCTTTACTTTCTACATATTTTTATAAAATAGTAAAATGTGTGCAGACATGTATACAATAACTACTATATATTTATAATACTATGGTTTAAGTAAAAAATGATGGTATTATACAGATTATGCTATATATTGCACTTCTAAAAATAACTTTATTTTAGAATAGTTTTAGATTAACAGAACTATCACAAAGAAAGTACAGAGTTTCCAAACATCTCACACCCAGTTTCCCCTGTTATAACACCTTACATAAAAATATGGTACATTTTTTACAACTCATAAACCATAATTGATACAATATTATTAAAGTTCACATTTATTCAAATTTTATAAGCTTTCTCCTATGTCCCTTTTCTGTTGCATGATCCCATCTAGTACATTACAATTCATTAATTCTCATGCCTCCTTAACCTCCTCCAGAGAACCTGAGTTTGAAAGAGAGAGAGATAGAACATATAGAAACCAGAAAAGAACATAAGTGAATTTCTTATGAAAATATGGGCATGAGAAAGAGCTTTCTAAATCACTCTAAATTCTGAAGCAATAAAAAATGTTTAAAACAATTCAAAAGCATAGCATCATTGTTCATGACAAAAAAAAGGCAAAATTCTAAAATGAAATAAACTGGTAAAAAAAATTCTTGCACTTTACATCACAAAGAGAAAGCTAATATCTGTAATGTAAAAAGAACTGCTAAAAATCAAGAAGTCTACCACATGGTAGAAAAAAATGGACAAAAGGATCAATCACACAACATTAAAAAATAAATTGAAAATAATTGCATGCATATGAGCAGATACTCATTTTGTCATAATAACAAAAATGCAAATTAAGGTATTTTTACCTACTTAACAGCGATTTTAAAAAAAATTGTACTTCATTAGTATACTCTGTTTTCATTCTCCTTCTCTTTTTGTGTCTGTCTTTATTTATTTTGATAAAATTTTATTTTTTAAATATATAAAACATGCATAAATTATCAAAGTCAGTACTATATAACAGGAACTATTATAAGGGATCTCAATTCTATCTCTGCCTCCATCCTTTTTCCTTTTCAGAAATAGTTTGCTGATTTTCTCAAAAAGAAAAGTTAAACATACATTTACCATACATCCCAGCAACCACAATCAGAACCATTTATCCCAGAAACACAAAAACTTATAGTCACGTAAAATTCTGCACACAAAAGCTTATAGCAGCTTCATTTGTAATACTCCAAACTGAAAACAACCAAAATATCTTTTGATGGGTGAATGATTAAACCAACAATGATAAATTCAAATCATGAATACTACTCAATAAGAAGACATAAATTAGGGATACACACGACAATTTGGATGGATGTCAAAGGCTTCATACTGAGTGGGAGTAAAAACAATCTCAAAGGGTTACACACTGTAGGGCTTCATGTGTATAGCCTTCTCAAAATGACATTGTAAAATGGAAAACAGATTAGTGGTTGCCAAGCCTTAGACATGGGTGGTGTGGGGGAAGGGCTGAATTCAGGAAATCTTTTTTATGATAGAGCAGTTCTATATCTTGACTGTGGTGGTAGTTACTCAAATTTACACATATGATAATATGGCATAGAACCTTACACACACGCACATACACACACACACACACCCAAATAAGTGCATGAAAAACTAGTAAAATCTGAAAAAGACAATGATTTTTATGGTGCCTATTTTCTCATTTTGATATGGTAAGTAGTTGTTTAAAATGTCACCTTTAAGTACATTGGACCTCTCTACTATTTTTAAAACACTCTGAGAATGTAAAACCACTTCAATATAAAAAGTTTAAGAAAATAAATAATGTAAAAAAAAATAGAGTACAATGCAAAAAAAAATTATATATACATATATATGCATATGCATTTCAATCAGTATCACTCTGCTACCAAAACCAAAGATACAACAACAACAAAAAACTATGGACCAATATCTTTGATGAACATGGA
>NW_007727945.1:264904-266706 GCF_000696425.1 Galeopterus variegatus | reverse complement strand
TCTGAGAATGTAAAACCACTTCAATATAAAAAGTTTAAGAAAATAAATAATGTAAAAAAAAATAGAGTACAATGCAAAAAAAAATTATATATACATATATATGCATATGCATTTCAATCAGTATCACTCTGCTTCCAAAACCAAAGATACAACAACAACAAAAAACTATGGACCAATATCTTTGATGAACATGGATGCAAAAATCCTCAATAAAATATTATCAAATAGAGTACAGTAACATATCAAAAAAGCTTATGCAACAGAATCAAGTGGGATCCATCCCAGGGATATGATTATTCAACGTACACAAGTCAATAAATGTGATACACCACATCAACAAAATTGAGGACAAAAACTATATGATTATCTCAATAGATGCAGACAAATCATCTGAAAAAATTCAATATTGCTTCATAGTAAAGACTCTCAGCAAATTAGGTATAGAAGGAAAATACCTCAACACAATAAAAGCCATGTATGACAAACCGACTGCCAATATCATCCTGAATGCACAGGAACAAAAACAAGGATGCCGATTGTCATCACTCTTATTTAACATAGTATTGGAAGTACTAGCCACAGCAATCAGGCTAGAGAAAGAAATAAAGGGCACCCAGATTGGAAAAGATGACATCAAACTGTCCCTGTTTGCAGCTGACTTGATCCTATATATAGAAAAGCCTAAAGACTGAAAAAAAGCTCTTAGAGTTGATAAACGATTTCAGTAAAGTTGCAGGATACAAAATTCAGTAGCATTTTTCTATTCCAACAATGAACTAACAGAAAAAGAAATCAAGAAAGCTAGCCCATTTATAATGGTCACCAAAAAAATAAATTTAGGAATAAATTTAGCCAACAAGATGAAAGATCTCTATGACATGATTTACAAATCACTGCTGAAAGAAATTAAAGAAGACACAAAATGATGGAAAGATTCTATGATTTTAGATTGGAAGAATTAAAATTGTGAAAATGTCCATACTACCCAAAGTGATCTACAGATTCAACACAATCCATATCATAATATCAGTGACATTCTTCACTGAAATAGAAAAAAACAATGATTATAAATCTTTTTTCTATTTTTAACATGTAATTGTTTCATAGCCTGAAAAAAAATGTGTATATATGTGTGTGAATGTGTGTGATACATATTTACTTATATTACTTACATATATGTGTGTTGTGTATGTATGTCATTGTCATTTTATTTACTATAAAGTCTTTCCAGAGTTGAGGCAACTTTTTTTATTCATTTCTGAATTCCTGACCATTCATTAACATAGTTCCTGACCCACAGAAAATTCTAAATTGTTACTGTTAAAAAATATCTACATTCCATGCATTCTTAAGCCTGGAGGAATAAACAGGATCAAATAATAAAATATTCTGGTAAACAGGTAAATATAAAGAATTTCTAACAACATGGTCTTTAGTGTAGAATGGACAATACAAAGAGTTTGTGAAAAGTCATATGCAGGTGTCCACACGTAAGCTGTGTTCATGATTTAGTGAGGAATTTACGGCAAATGAATTAAATAGGAAGTTGGACTCAAGGAGGTAAGATGTCTTTCAACACAGTGATTCTGATGCAACTAAGGGCTTTGTACTAAGACCAAGCATACTATTTTCAAAGCTATAATCCCATAAGTCCTGAACTATTAAGAACTATTATGTCAGTTTCAATTGAATTTACATAGTATACATTCAATGCCTATGATGTGCTCTCTAGTGCCTTAAGAATTATAAAAGGATACAGTGAATTAAGATAAAATACTGTTCCTCAAGTTTATTGGAAAAAA
>NW_007727945.1:262804-264304 GCF_000696425.1 Galeopterus variegatus | reverse complement strand
AAAAAATGAAATATTATTTTACATTTAATAATATAAAATTGTAAGACAAGAGTTCCAATAAGTAGTATAAATAAATACATAAAGCCGCCCCAACCCAGGGTGGTACCTCAGAGCCACTATTATTCTTAAGCTGAGTCTTATGAGGATCAACATTTCCAATTCCTCACGTAAAGAGGACCCACTCAAAAGAAATGTTAAAATATTCAAGTGCTAACAATTGGAAATTTTTGAAGAATTTAATATATTGTGAGTAGTTTCATATTTTATATTCTACTTACATATTCCTTTCTTACTTGTGTAATCTAAAATTAAATTGAGATAAATGTGTTTTAGCCTTGTTTGATTATTATATTTTTCAAAAGAGGCACATATAATATAGGTGCAAAACTTTTCTTTATTTTCTTATAAAAACTGAAATAAAATTAACAAACAGATATAATTAAAAACAGATATATTTAAACAATGACACATAAAATCTTAATTCGTATCTATGAATATGATAAAATAATGGGTGGGCAAAGTTTCAGACTTCACATATAGTGAAAATGGCATTTATTAAAAAGTTGCTCAAACTGCATTGTTTGTATTTGTCTTTCTGAATTCTGTTTAAAAATGAAAAGTGGTGCACCATCAATTGAAGAAAATTATGAAGGAAAAATTTAAAGTTCATATACAAGTATATACATTTAAGTATTTCTTTTGAACTTGTAATTAAGTAGATAAATTTAACTACACAAGAATTTGGAATGCATTTTTGCAGAAATAAATTGACATACTTCAATTGCATTTCCAAAGTGTGATTCATTATGTCGCTTTGTTCAAAATTTATACTAATCTCCCAACTCCAGTATTTATAAGCAGTGTGTCAGCCTCTCACCAGCAGCGAGTGTCGCTAGGCAGAGCTTTTGTTGTCATGGCAGTGATGGATCATCAATGTTCAGTGGAAGACCTGTAATTTGCAAACTGAATGGCAGGCAGCATTGAAAACGCACTGCAGTGGCCTTTTCTATATAGGTTACAAGCTTGTGGTGTGAGAGTTTTCTCTCTTTAAGTCATGTTATATTTTAGTCTTCACACCAGGTTTGACATTTTGATTCAGAGGGTATAAATGAGATCTTCAGGTTTTGAACTTAAAAATAAATTCTTCATCTAAAAGAGCAGTAAATATTTTACTTTTTCAAAGGATGCTAAGACTCATTCATCAGGAAACAGTTTTGTCCTCCTCTTTTCTCAGTACAAGGCTTGGTCTTCTCCAACTGAATTTTTATCATTATCTTTTTCTGTTTGATAATCTGAAGGTTTGAGGAAAAGAAGAAAAAAACATAGTATTTCATAAGAAGCAGCATCTATTTTTGTCATTAATTTTCTTCCATAGGTAAAGTCAATCATTCTCTAGCCTGGAATTGCATTTCCCTCTATTCTGTGACTGTTCAATTACAAGATGTAGCATTCAAGCTTCAGTGTTCTCATGAATCTTCTACTGACCACATAGCCTAACCA
>NW_007727945.1:244751-262278 GCF_000696425.1 Galeopterus variegatus | reverse complement strand
AGATGTAGCATTCAAGCTTCAGTGTTCTCATGAATCTTCTACTGACCACATAGCCTAACCAGATCTCTCTTCTCTAATCTTCTACGATGTTTCTACAATTAAGCTGTAAACTGATAAAGTGCAGAATCCATAGCTATTTTGCTCAGTGGGGTAATTATATAACCAGTATATGGTAAACATTTATTAAATGTATTGAATCGTTAACTAACTAAAAACCAGAATGTCAGTATTGTTATATTATAAAACTACAGGTTAAACTTAATCAGATGTCTATTTATCTATTTAATTTTTCCATGCATTTGTCTTCCCCAAATCGATGGTGAGCACAAAGAGTGAGGAGAATGTTTTATACATATATTCATTATGAATAGCAAATTAAATATCTTATATTTAATGCCCCTAAACAATGCAATGCATATACAGCAGAATATCTACTACATATGATACATGGTAAATATTTAATGATAAAAATAGTTGCATAAACTATTATTAAAAATTAACAAAGGAAATCATGTAACAAAAGAAAACATTAATTTCAAACTGCTACATTAATTTGCATTGGCAAAACATGATATACCCTCAAGCAGCTCCTCTGATTTGACAGATGTGTCCCTGACTCGAGTGGAACATTTCTATAAAGTAGGACATGTGAATCCTATTTTAAATTGCTTTGTCATAGACCCTGGAGCAGTCATAATTTTTTCGTTACTCTAGTTAGCTCTAAATGAAAGTAGCAATTCCTGTCATCTGTACAACATATAGCCATGTGATGATCTTACTGTACTGAATATTTTAGCTAAGACTTTAGGTGTTGCCAAAAGTCATTCAGCAAATACAGGACAACAACCTTGTGTCATTTTCTGTTAGGGTCCTTGACTAAGAAGTTAACACAAACTTACTTACCACTTATTTAGTCATTCAAGTAATAAATATTGAGTACCGTTGCTTCACCTGCTGTGCAAACAAATGACTAATATAATTCAAGTACGTGTTATATTGTAGGTACGTAAAAAGTGCAATAAGTGCACAGAGGAAGCAGCTACACAATTTGTCTGTGGAAAATTACTAGGCATACTGTAAGTATGGTGTATTTCAGTTTCAGAGAAGGAGTATGAATGCATTTATGACTGTTTGAAAACTTGTAGAATGCAAATTGGGTGATATCAAAGAAAGGGAAATTAACACCTACTAAACATCCTTGTGCAAAAAATTAGCCAATGGCAATCTCCAGCAGGTTGCCACAGGAATCTATGCTTGTCTCTCATTTGTTATTTTTATTTTTGAGTTAGATGATGTAAGACAAAGTCTGCTTATTAAATTTGTAGGTGACACCAAACTAGGGAGTATTACAAATATGTTGGGAAAAAATTAACACTAAACATTATCATAAAAGCTTGAAACAATAACCTGAAATCAATGAAATGAAATTTAACAGGGGTAAATATGATGCTCCGCAGTGCTGAAGAACAAAACAAAACACACAACTCAAATAAATATAGGGTTGAAAATACCTGACTCAAACGTGCAGCTAAACCATTGTAGGTGAGTTAGATAAAAAAAAAAAAGAGCTTAATTTGGGCCTAAGTTCTGGTACATCTCTGAAAAAAATATGAACATATTTTTGGCTGTACAGATGGATATATAACATCCTTGACAAGGGATATACTACTTATCCTCTATTTTACATTTGCATATTGTATACCTATCAAATTTAATTTCGTGAGCTATGTTTTGAAAACATCTCTAAAATTATGAGAGGACACTAAAGGAGATGAAAAGCGATGATGGAGTAATCTAGAAATCACAGTATCCCAGGTGAAGTTCATGGTTGGTGACGGGTTTCAAAACTGTGTCAAACAAAATACTATTAAAGGACCTGGGTATTTCTAACAGGAAGAAAAGAAGAAGATTAAAGGGAAATATGACAACAGTATCCCAGGTGAAGTTCATGGTTGGTGACGGGTTTCAAAACTGTGTCAAACAAAATACGATTAAAGGACCTGGGTATTTCTAACAGGAAGAAAAGAAGAAGATTAAAGGGAAATATGACAATTGCTTCTAATGTTTGGAAGGAATATGCTGCAGAGGTGATTTTTTAAGCCTTGTTACAAAAAGCAGGATGGACAGAAGATATAAAGGGAATTAGTTAAGATGTTGACAATATAAGAAATGAATGAAAAGAGAGATTTTTATCTGTTTTATTCACAGTTGTTTCTTAGCTTTTACAACAAAGCTTAGCCCATGGAAGGAACCCAACACATATTTTTGAATACATTAATGAATGAATAGATAATAAAGTATAAAAGTATAAACTGTTGAAATACAGAATGAGGTTTCTCAGTAGGTAGCAGATGAGATTCCTGCTAAGTATAACTAGTGTCAGAAAAAGGCAATTGAAATGATTCTGTTCTAGAATAGGAAATACAATTTCAAAGGAAAGTGTGAAAAATAGTTCAATGAGATTTTGTCTTAAAACTAAAATTATCAAAGAGAAACTTTTATCTGATAGTTGACATTTTATATTGAAGAAATTATGAGCTAAATTAGAATGAATCAAGTTTTGATACATTTTGGCTGTGAATGTAATGATTTTTAACAAAATTTTATAATATAATAATGTGATAATTTTCTATTTATGTTTGACTTTGGCGATATGATTATGAAGAGGATTACTACTGACTCCTCCCTTAATTCTTTGATACTCAAGTTGCACTCTTTGGAAGTATTCCTTTCACATGTCATAATAATTTTTTAATGTTTTTTATTCAAAAGTTGAATGGTTTGAACAGCCAGATTCTCATTTGCAAAGGTTTTTCATGCAATTCAAGCATTCTCCATCACCTCCTTCATTTTGGGGGGGATGGGGGGTATGAAATCCTACATTTTTGGAAATATTTAAATTTAATTTTGCAATCAATTATCCACTGAATATCAATGTATAATCTATGTGTATAACCTTTAGCAATCAACAAGAAACTTTGTTTTCCTATTTGCTGAAAATGGTTGTTTGTAGAAAATTTTATAAGTGATCTTATAAGTTTTTAGTGTGTCTATTTCTGTTGCTTATAACAGAATATCTAAAACTTGGTAATTTATAAAGAAGTGAAATTTATTTCTTACTATTTGGATGGCAGAAAGACCATAGTCCAAGGGTCATATCTGGTGAGGGCCTTCCTTTTAGTGGGAACTCTACAGGCTCCCTTGGCAACCAGGTGTCACATGGCTAGAATGCACTGAGCAACAGACCTAAGCTGCTCACTCGCTCTCCTTATAAATCCATCAGAACCATATCCATGACCAGTCATTAAACCATATATACAAACACACATGCACACACTAATATATATTTAGTGAATAATGCATTGCAATGTATTAATGTGTTTAGCTATCCTACACAATTTTAGATTGAAGGAACCTAAATAATCTTTGTAGAAGGAGATCAAATACCCTGTACTAAAATAAGAGCTAGTTCATCACTGATCAGGAAAAAATATCTATATTAAGTGGGAGATTCAACTTAATGATATATAATATTCTTTCAAACTTCAAGGCTGGCCTTGAAACAAACACATGCTTGCTATCCTTAAGTAAATCTTACTACTTGGTACTAGCATAGTTATATTTATGATGCTAAATTTATAGTTATCTGATACTTGTATTATGTTAGATTTAATCCACTGTATTTCACTATTTTTATATTCTGATCGTGATACAGAACTTATTATCTAGTCCTTTCAAATTTATATCATTCAAAATTATGAGCAAGTAGGACTGAAGATAGAAGCTTATTAATCCTACTTAGAAATATTCCCATTAACTCATATCAATTTATATTAAAACCACCTAGTTGTACAACCAGTCCTTGACCCCTCTTCTAATTCACTAAAACAAAACAAAACAAAACAAAACAAACATAAAGAGATTTTGGCATGCAAGTTGATAAAACTTGCATGCACTGCTTCTAAAATACTATCAAACTTAGGATTCTAAAACAAAAAGAGTGAGTTGGTTTCTCTTCCTTGTAAGTATAGGCTGCTTGCTAATGGCCAATGTTTTTAATTCTAGGGATTTACAAACCATCTACTGAAAAATCTATACCAGAAACTTCAGTTTCTTGCAAGTAGGAATACTTGCTAGTCTTTAATTTTCCAGTGATTGTTATCCTTAATTCCTCAAATACCGTCCAAAGTGGTTTTGTAGCACTTGCAAGTTCTCCCAATTCCTTACTTCATCTGGCATTGGTAGTTCCAATTCATATTTAGCAGCTAAATTTCTCTTACTAGAGCATTTTTTCATTTATTATATTTCTGTTCTCTTTCAACAATATCCTCTATGCTTTCCATATCATTTTTCTGGACGGAGAAGATGGAAGTAAAATACTACAAGCTTTGATTTAGCTCATGAATTCCACCTGAACCACCAGTCTCAAGTGAAGGACAGGTCATCTGTTAACATATCTAGAAAAAAAGTACATTTTTTCTGTTTTCTTTAATATTTTACCAAAACCTGAAGGGTCTAGACAAGTCACCACTTTTTTTCCCTCCTCTCTTACTGACTTTTTGGCTTCTTAAGCGGAAATTCCAAATCTATACATATTATAGCCTCTGCTGTACAGGCATATGGCATACGTAAGTTGAAAAAAATAAATTAATGTTGTAGAATGATTTGTTAAAAATAAAAGCTAATAAGCATAGGCAGGTAGTTATCATTATTCTAGTTTAAACTTAAGACTGGGAAATCAGTTACCATTCTTCTCTGTTATAAATACAGTGGCTGCTTAGTGGGATAGTTTTTAATAGGGAATGATCTCAAAGAACCGAATATTAGAAATAGTTGGGAGAAAAGGTTTGGACTCCTTCCCAATTGTTTACTCATCTCCTATTTGGATTTTTTTTTGTTTTTTTTCTTATTGCAATTTTTATATTGAGGGAATGATTCCATCAGAGAGTAAGTGTCTGAGAACCAGAGAAGAAAAGATGGCACTGGTCCTTTCAACCTCTAGTGAGGTCCTATTTTCTCTGTTTTCTTTCCATGAGTTATACTTCAGAATGTCTATGTCCTTTGCTATTATTCTTGCTGATATTTTACATATAGCAATAATTATACTAATATAATTAGCTGTTATTTGTTGAATACCTATGTTCCCCAGACTTAATGACTATGTCTAACAGCTATAGTACACGAGAGTTACTTCAAAAGGTTCGGGGAAAAATATAATTAAAAATAATATGAATCTTTCCACCAATTTTTTGAAGTACCCTAATATATACAAGATGATTAATATTATCTTCATTTCACAAATTTAAAAATAACTGAAGTTTAGAGAGATTTAGTAACATAAAATCATCTGCCAATTATGAAATGCCAGAATCAGTATTCTAGTCCAATTCTGTGGGGGTTTCAAAACCTGTTTCTTCCATTATAGCACATTGTTCCTCTTAGCCTTCAATGCTAAAATTTAAATTAGATTTGTACTTACCCTAAATGAATTTTGGGAGCAAAGACAGTTTTCCCTTTACACCATGTCTGTCCACATATCTTCTAAGACTTATTTAAGAACTAATTTCTGTTAATCGCATCTATGAGGAAACTTGCTGCTACTGTACATGGACTCGCTGTATGTTAAAATTAATGTCTCTTTTTGTAGAGTATCAAGACGTTCCATTTGAAAAAGACATACTTTTAAACATTTTATGTATTACTTTTGGCAGTCAGATCTGTAGCCAACTGCCTGTGCTGTCTTTTTGTTTCATTTATAATATGACAGAAAGGACAATGGGGCGCCTGGGCAGGCTCCCACATCTGGGATTCTGTTCTGGGCACAGCTTTTCTGCTGCCATTTTGGAGGGAAAAAGGGACCTATAAAAATAGTCGTGACAGCAGATGTAATTTTTATGTAGTGCCAGCATTTCTCCCTCTGTTGAGGTAAGTAATATCTAAGGTTGCTGCTAAAAATGCAAAGAGTATCATGCCAATGTAGAATGCACCATTACTAAAATTCCTTCTGCTCTATTGTAAAGAAAGTTTTTTTTAGAATTAGAATGAAAAATACACACACATACACACACACATTTTATTTTGAAAACAATACTTGCATCTATAGCAAATTAAGCTAAAATTCCATACCGAAATCAGGTAGATAATAAAGTAAACAGAGTAATCACCTATGACCTCATTCTCAGTGTACCTTTTTCTACCCACTTGATTTTGGTTTCTATCAGTTCAGCAATTGTTTATTGTGCATACTATGTAAAAGTCACTGTGCTGGAAGTGGTGAGGATTAAGACTCTGATGGTAATTCAGTCTCTTCTCAAGGAAGGGTACAGTTTACACTCAGAATAGAACTTGGATATCCATTACTATTTGGCAAAATGTGTAATGTATTATAATATAATTGCACATATCACAGGAGCACCTTGGAAAGAGAATTGAGAGGACTCTGTGTGTTTCTTTGTTTTAATTTGTTATTTAACATATGGATAGAATTTGACTGGTAGAAGAACATAGAACTGGGAAAAGTGAGAAATACATTTAGATATAGGGGTCAGGGGTGTGAAATCTAGTTGACTATTTGGGCAGCTGAAAAAAAAATGTGAATGAGAGAAACCAATACAAGATGAAATTGAATAGCAACAAAACTAAAAAGACACATGGGTGCGCATGCGCACTAACTCCACCCACACACAACTTGTTTACAAAGAATATGCTGCACCACCCCCAACTGGACCAAAGCAAGGGTGCCTGACTAAACTATTCTATCTTCCCCACAGATAGTATATGAAAATAATTAGCACAGGATGAGACAGAATAAGTACTACAAAATGTTGGCTGCAATCAGTACATTTTATGTAATGCTTTGGGTTTCTAGATATTTTTAAGATAATGCAAGTAGGAGATATTTAGGAAAAAGAGGAGACATGGGGTGGGTAGCTGAAAAGATCTAAGGTTTCTGAAAAGGAAGGCAAGTACAATGAAACAGGTCAGAGAGGTCATGGCCAAGGTAGCTTAGACTGCTCGGAAAGACCACCCAGTTGGGAAAGTATAAAGCAATAAAGGCTGAATTTAATGAGGTTGATGCCTCTGAGAAAGAATAAAAGGTCAGTGGTTGGAATGTGTTTTGAGTTTAAGATAGTAAGTTCATTTTCATTATCAGTGACATATTTACAATTTCCACATTACACTATAGCCACTGGTTTCAAATTTTTCATACAACGAGAAAGAATAAAAGGTCAGTGGTTGGAATGTGTTTTGAGTTTAAGATAGTAAGTTCATTTTCATTATGAGTGACATATTTACAATTTCCACATTACACTATAGCCACTGGTTTCAAATTTTTCATACAACTAAATGTTTTATACAAGCTGTTCTAGAAATTCCTGAATTGAATTTCATCTATCTTTCTTTACGTAGTACTGCCACTATTTTTTTTTTGGGGGGGGGAGTATTAATAAATGAATAAGAAGTGTTACATTGGGTTACAGGAAATAAAATCAAAAGCAAGAATAGATTCTCTTTAAACAGGATAATGTGAACTAAAGTGACAATTAATAGGAAAATAAAAGGAAGAACAGAAGTAATAATATTAAAATGGCAATAGAATTCAATAGCATTGGCTTTGGACACGGGCAGTGCTTTGAAAATTACAATATCAAATTATGTGCATAATTGAATATGATTCTTACCAGAATACTATGAGACAGGCCATGTACATTTGGAGTTCGATGATATATAATAAATTACATCCCTGGCCCTCTGCCAACACTTGGGAGACACACAGGAATCACACAGATTTTGTTCTTTCATTCAACAAATATGAGGGTACTTCAAAAAGTTTGTGGAGAAACAGAATTAAAGGATAATACAAATATTTCCACAAAGTTTTGGAAGTAACCTTGTATTTACTTAGCTCTTATTCATACTTGGTACTCTTAAAGACACTGGTGATAAAAAAGTGAATTAAAAATTAAAATTAAAAAAAAAACCCCTGCCCTGATGAAACTTATAGTCCACAGAGGGGAGACTAATGTTAGATATTGTGGCAGACAAGGAGATGCACCATTTTAAATGTATGTCAAAACAGAACATGCTGCACACTGCCAGCTGTGAGAACTAGAGTTAGATGCCAGTCCCTGGCATTAGGTCATTCAGGCCTGAACAAGCTTCAGCTCTGACATCAAGTCCATGCTCTGCAATGCGTGAACTTATCCATGCCTAAGCAAGCACCTAGCCATTTCTGCCCAATGTGTGTTCTGTCTAGTGGACTCATTTTGGGTTTCCAGAGACTGTCAGGTCTGTGTCACAGAGAGACTGCTCTACCTGCCAAATCCTGCTTCCTCCTTTTTTCAGAAGTGTTACCCCCCAAAAAGCCTATTGTACTCCTAATTCTGTGAAAACATCCTTCTCCTAGAGAGTTATCACAGATGTTAATAAACAGATGATGATAAAGATTTTACTATTATAAGAAAAAAAGGCCTATTGGTGAAGGTAGCCTTAAATCGAGATTAAAGTGGCCAGCTCACTTTTTACCTGTGAAGCACATGGGCTTATCTACACAGTCACAGGCAATATGGACAATTGTAGGAAGGGCTTTTACTGCAGTATAGAGAATAATAAAATAAATATAACCCCAATTCACCAACCAGATAAGTCACTCCTCCTAATAACAGGGATGAGTGGAGTGAGTGAGGTATAAGGAGAAACGAGCTATCCTCCTCCAGCTGAAATCTTTCCACTTGGAAACATTATATCATGAGAAAATAAACTGCCCGTTTACAGATACAACAGGCATTACGTTTCCCATTTCAAAGACAGCAAAAATAAAGTTCAGAAAGGTTAACTCACTCAACAAATATATAAGGAGTAAATTCTGGAGACTGGGCTCAAGATTTTTTACTGTAAGTAAATCCATCTGAACATCTATATGTTTGAACATCTTTCATGCATTAACATAAAGTATAGGGTACAGAGAAATATTAGCACTTTTGTCTTTAAGCTATTGCAATCACGTTGGGGAGTCAGAAATGCAGGATGATTTCAATACAATTTTGTCTACATGACACTGGATTGAGAATACCAAGAACACACCGAGACAACAGTCTTTCTCAAGAATAAATTAATAAAAGATCATGAGTGGCTTTCCAGAAGAGGTGATAGCTAAACTGATAGTAAAAACCAGCCAGATTAGTGGGGTAGGGAATGAAAGACGGAAGGCAATTCTGAATAGAAGATGCTGTGGCCCAGAGATAGGAGAGAACACGGCGAGTTGAGGGATGGTAAGTGGTTCCAAATGACTGCAGTAGGTAGCACAAGGAGGGAGTGATAAAATATGGAACTATTGTGTGCATATTGGCCCTTATTTAGTCAGTCAAGAACCTACTACCTATCAGACATGGTATTGTGTGCTGAGAATAAAACAGCAATGAATAAGATAAAGGGTGTCTGGGTCCTTAAATGATACCAAGTGGTAAGTGTTCTAACGGAGAAGAGTGTGTTTTTCTAGGAGGCAGCACCCACTTTGAACTGGGACGGGAATGGTTATATAAATAGCTTCCTACCAAAAGGAATATTTAATCTGAGAAATGAAGTATAAGCAAGGTTTTACCAGCAGAAAGGTAGAGGAAGATAGTGCCTAACCGAGGAAATCAAATGTGCAAAAAAGAAATGCAGAAAGAGCAGGGTATAATTTATGAACTAAGGATGAACACTGGAGAATAGAAGGTGAAGGAAGGACATCTATTCAGCTAAAAAATGAATGTGCTAAGAAAAAAAATGTATAATATGTCATCACATTAGTACCTACTAATTCTATACCATTACTTCTAAAATCTGTGATTACTGGAAAGGTCTCTTCCTATATTCCAAGCCAAAAGGATACAAGAAGGGTCAATCACACGACTTTATGTACAGTTGCTTGGAAGCTGCTAAATCACCCCAAATTCAACAGTGATCAAACTCAAATTTCACGATTGTATTTTGATTCCATGGACTGTAGGCTTTTCTCTTAATTGTCAAGATGCAAATACCTCCAGGATTGTAACATTTTAACTTTGCTGTTATTCTTAGCATAGTACAAATAAACTATTCATCATTGATGGAGATAGATTAGAACATATTAAACTTGACATAGAGCACCTCCTCTGATTTGCTGGAGCAGACTAATTTTATTTTCACAAAATAGGACCAATAATAGGGCTATGTAGATGGGGGTTGTACAAATCACATTATAAGCAAGACCTCAAAACTAACCTCTGATACAGGCTTTTTCCTGTATTTTCAGTATGCTTTCTCATAGCTTTGTACAGAAAACTTGTTTCAACATTTAAGCTAAGTCATATATGATTATTTTTAATATCTCAGAATCTAATCAGAAGTTTCACACACACTTACTATGTATTTTTAACTATTTTGTTTTTTAATACATATATAGCTTCTAACACGTATTTAAATGATAAATGATGTTAGCTTCTGTATTTTACGAGTTTATATGCTGTTATGCTTTAATGTGATATGCTTAAAGAGTATCCCAGATTTCATAAGGTAAAACAAAAATTTAACTGTAGGTTAAAGGAAATAAGATATGGTTTATCAAAAAAACCCCAAAAAACAAAAATATTTATATAGCTCTACATTTTAGAGAAAATTCATGGCAAAGAATGGAATAGTTAACATTAAATATTTGCTCTGAGTCAGCCCTACTTAATTTTTAATGATGCTAACAATAGCAGCAATCCAGACTCTTGCTTTGTTTTGTTTACGTGATGTTCTTTCGCAATTACTTTGACAAGTGGAGTTCAGAGGGAGTTCACTCGGAGATACCACATCTTTTCGTAGATGCGAGGCTGGCACTGGAAGCCACTGGGGACTCTGCTTCTTCACAGTCTGGATATGAACACTCTTAGAACAATGTGGACTTTTCTATTTCATGTGCTGCTCCTAGCTATCCTATTTGTTGGAATATGGGATCAGATTACATAAACATTACACTTTAACCTACATTTAATCTAAACTAAATAGATATCAGAAGCTACGTTAAGAAATTCAATTTTGTTGCTTTTAAGAGCCAGGTGAAGGGTGGGGTTTTGGTATATTAAATGTTGCTGAGCAACATAAATTGTTTTCAATATAGTTTATATCAGTGAAGGTCAAATGTAAGATGTTCCTGCGTTTCAAGGGGATACTTTTATGAAATTTTCTCTACAGATACCATCATCTTGATGGACAAGAGGCCAGGAAGAATTATAACAAAATGTACATTGGAGAAAATCTTGGGGGATAAGATATGACTCTTAAACGGCATTTCAAAGTCTTAGACATTGCAGCCCTGTCCTTTTATATACAGTACTTACTTTTTTTTTTTTTTTTTTGGTAATAATAAAGTGCAGCTTGTGATTCTATCCTTTTCAATTATTGTTCTTTTTATTGCTATTTGAGGCCAGTAACTTTACAATCCATTCTAAGCTCATCTTTAATAAGCATTTACAGTTGAACAGGCCCGGGTTACACTCTGTTTATTACTTCTAAGCTTCATAAGGGTCTAGATGGTTTCATACGACTTCCCTTATGCACCATAAAGATGAAGCAACACATAAGAGACTTTGTGATGCCCCCCTTTCATTTTTTAATTATGTGAATGACTCAATTTTGTTGTATAGTTGACAATGCAACCTCTAATTTGACTTACATATCATTTAGAAATTACTTAGAACAACTGACTATTATTAAAAACTGCAGAATATTTGTGGAGTCCAAGGAATTCAACTTTTTCACTAATCTTGTTGTGTTTCAGGTATTAAAATAAATTATAAAGGTTACAGTTTGTTTTTTAAATGCATTGTTTAAAGGAAAATCAAATAACCTATGCTACAAATAATAATAGATGGAAAAATATATACAATATCACAAAATACTGCCAAAACTCTAAGATGAAATTGTTTCCATTTTAACTGTTGGCTGAAATTTACTTCATTTCTTTGAGGATGCAATTGAGGTGAAATATTACTAAAATTGAATTAACTATAAAATGTGCTTTCTTTATCATCTATTCTCAAATAATTTCTTTTTTTTACATTTTTTTTCTTGTTTCAAATAAGGGAGAGCAATCAGTCTTTCCTTTCAAAACAAAGAGGTATGCAAAAACTATGAAGAATTTTATGGTATAGGGTTAGAAAAATTGTTGGATTTTTTGTTGTTGTTCTTTTCTGGGTTTTTTTGGTTAAAGACACTAACTATATTCTAAACTGATATTTGCAAGATGTTTCTGTTTGGGCTATTGAAAGCCAATCCGTGGTTGCATTTCTTGAGAGTATATAAAACTAACACGGTTATGTAGTTTCACTGACAGAGGCGCAGTCATGCAAAGCAAGATGGATGGGATGTCGCTTTTCTCTATCATGGGATCTCCATTTAGTGACCCAGATGAGGACTGAGAGAACTTGTCACACAAGCATGACAGGGCCAGATACGACTTTAAATGGAGCTCCAAATCTCATATAGATGTGAAGTTGCTGCTAGAGCACAAAATTTGTCATAAATGACTTGTCAGTGCTGAGTTCATTAAGGTAAAAGATGATAGTACTTTATCTGGACACAATTGAGCTCTCCTCTGGCAGCCTGATCTTCAGTTACAAGAGAGTTGTATTTTGTTTTGTTTCTTCCTTTAACAACTTTTAAAAATGATTTCATTAAGCTTTTTCTTGTTCTTTAATCTAAAGAGTTTCTTGTAGTAGTTTTCCCCAATTTTACTCTTTTTTTTCTCCTTTGTTAAATTTGGAGATGTGTTTGTGATGTCAATTCACAGTCACTTGGGGCTTGACTGAGACTTGAGGTGAGGTGTTAAACCTCTCAGGGCAGAATTGTAATGCTTAAGGTGAAAGACAAGGCTTTTAATCACTGACTTTGCAACTGCCACTCTAGAAATTTCATGGCTACCACTGAATTTTATTTTATTCAGTGTCCAGAGATCAATAAAAGTATTCACAATCACAAGGCTGTCCAGGGTTTAACTGAAATCCCAGTGTTACAGTGTCATGAAGGGTTTAATTCCCTGTTGCAAACAGATTTTGAAGAGAAGATCTTCAAAATTTTAAAATACTGTATATGATTTTGATAGGAGCTTATCACTGTTAATTTCAGCATAATTTGGATATATACATCTTCCACGAAGACTTTTAAAGTTTTTTTTTTTCTTTTTTTTCTTTCTCTCTCTTTCTCTCTCTCCTAATTTGAGGAATATATCCATGAGGTTATTAGGGGCACAGCTCCTATTATCCTCATTTTAAAGATGGAAAAAACAAAGGAAAATAGAAGTAAACTTATTTTATCCTTTTTTAGAAAAGTAAGAAAATAGTGTCTGATTTACTTTGTACTCCTGATTCCCAGCTTAATGTATTTAGCTTGGACTATGATCAAATATTAAATGACATATCAGGAATGTGATGATACTCTATCCAGTTCCCTTTAGAACTGAAGGACTTCTCCCCTCAGCTGCTAGGAATGGTCCAGATATCTGGCCTCAGCTGAAGCGCCTCTGAGGAATTGTCCTCAGCTTAATAGAGTTGTTACACCTCTTCCCTGTGTAGCCAGCATCCAGTGAATGTTCCCTGTAGCTGAGATAAAGGCTTGGACACTTTCTCTCAGCTCAGGACATCTCTGAAGGATCATCTGAGCTTTAGAGATTACTAGAGGACCAGCTGAGGTTCTCACTGAGAATGTATTGGAAAGGAATTTCTCACTTTGCCCCACCAATCCTGATTCCTTCCCTTCTTCTATAGGTTTTGATCCCTGATCTAAGAGTACTCTAGAATAAACTTTCTCCACCCACGTTTCTGTCTTGGAGTCTGCTTTCCAGGAAATCTGACAAGTGGCAAGATATTCAGAGCACATTAAGAAAAATAAAACACTGATTTCAACACTGCAACTTTTTTCTCTCAATATTTCTGATGTACATTAAAATAATTTTCTTCTACTACATTGTAGTCAAATAGCTTTTGGCATAAAAAGTACAAGGGTCTTCTTACTGAAGATGCTAATAAAAATAATATCAATTTGTGTGTAGGCAAATCATAATGCTTTGCATTATGTCATTTTGAGTGTTAATTAATATTGACCTTTGTAAAGTTATCATATTAAGAACACATTTGAAAGGACTAGGTAGCCTCACCAAGTATCAAAACAACCATCCAGGCTTTGCATTAAAACTATGGATTTGTTCATTTTCTGAGTGCAGTCCACAAATGGGATGATTACTTCTATCTGAGGCCCATTATAAATGTTTATTGAAGCACAATGTTGTCTGTGTTGTTTTATTTTTTACAATGTATCAATTTTCTATTGCTATGCAAGAAAGTATCACAAATTTAGGCTTAAAACAAGATACCTACTTTTAATCATAGTTTTCATGATTCAGGAGCTCTGCTTAGCTGGGTTCTCTGCTTAGGCTCAGAAAGGCTGCATTCAAGGTGTCAGGCAGGCTGTGTTCTCATCTGAAGGCTCAGCTAGGCAAGGATCTGTCTCAAAGCTCTGTCATTTTGGCAGCAGAATTCATTTTCTTGCAGCCGTTGAATTCATTGTGGGTTATTTCCTCAAAGTCAGCAGAGAGAAAGAGAAAGGCAGAGTCAGAGACACTGGCATTTTCCTTCCAGAATCTGACCTTTAGAACTATTTTTATAAAGCTCACCTGATTAGGGCAGGTCCACCCAGGGTAATCTCCCTTTTGTTAAATTTAAAGTCAACTGATCAAGTACTTTAAAATCCCTTCACTTTTGCCATGTTCTGTCGATTAGAAGCAAGTTAAATGTCTGTGTTGGTCTATTTTATTGCTTATAACAAAATATCTGAAACTGGGTAATTAATAAACAAAACTAATTTCTTACATTTTTGGAGGCTGGGACATCTCTAGTGAGAGTCTTCCTGGTGGTGACTCTCTACAGCAATACAGGGTGTTACATGGAGAGAAATTTAAAGGGAGAGCTAACCTCTTCACTAGCTCTTCTTGTAAATCCATCAGAACCACACTCATGATAAGTCATTACTTCATGAATAGTTTAATCCATTCATGAGGGCACAGTCCTCAAGATCCAATCACCTCTCAAAGACCCACCTCTCAAATAGCATATTTGGATTTTCCATCCTCTTAACACTGTTACAATGGGGGTCTAGTTTCCAATACATGAACTTTCAGAACATTTAACCGATAGCAATGACCTGCTGCACTTAAGGGAAGGGTATATTACACAGGTGTGGGTTATTGAGAGCCATCTCAGAATTATGCCAACCACATGCAATAAAATAATATCTATTAAAAACCAAGCAGCTATGATTTTTAAGGTTATAAACTATGTGCAAGTTAATAAGTATAATTTTCATAGAGGGAATGCACATTTCAGTTTAAGCAAAATCCCAAGGTTGGGATTTTGCTACCCTGAAATTGGAGACCAACTAATTATTAATCCATGTTTTCTTTGCCTGATTCTTTGACTTTGTTTCAAACTCTTTTGTAATTTCTACACCCATTGCAGACAATGCCTAAAATTTCTTTCTTAAATAACACATTTATTTTACTTCTGGGTCTCAAATTTATCCAAACCCTCTATTTTCTCTTAGCCAGATGACTAAGTGCTTCATTTAATTGCCAGCTCAGAGTCAATTATTCTTTCCTCAGGAAAGCTAACAAAGTTTCCTTCTTTTTCTTTCTTTACAATGACAATACATGTGCACTTATGGTTCATTGGACTGAAATGTACACTTCTTGTGGTGCACTGGAGCATATATCAATGTCCATTGTAGTTAGGATTGGCCACATGTCTTTCTTTAGCCAATGGAAAGCTACTCAATGTGACAGAAGCAGAAGCCTTTAGACTGGCCTGTTGACTTCTTGCCATTCACCTTGAGAAAAATTTTCCTTGAGCAGCCAGCGGTCTAAGGTTGATGAGAGAAAATTGGATGAAGCTTAAACCTAACACATTATGGAGCCAATTGTGGTTGACTCGCACCTTGAAATGGAGCTACCAAGCAGAGACTAGCTGGATTGGCTTAACCATAACTGATCTATTGTCAGGTGAGCATGAGAATAAAGATGTGTTGTTTAAGCCACTGAATTTTTCAATGGTTTGTTAGGTAGTGTTAGCTTGAGTAAAACATTATCAGATATGTACGAATTTACATATCTCCATGAAGTTAATGTAATATATTAAATATATGATAATCTAGAAAAATAATATTTGATAATTCCTCATGTTCTGTTCTAATTCTAACACTAGGTGGTAATGCTTTTATTTATATATTGTATAGCCAAAGTATAAATGAATGAAATACTTACCCCTCAATAAACTCTATTAACCTATCAAATCTAAACTCAAGTCTTACCTTCTCTGTTAAACTTTGGTTTATATTTTTTTTCCTAGGAACTTCTTTGGACCCCCTAAGGTTTATGACTTTACTAAGTGTTTTAGATTTAAGTATATTATGTTTGTTCACTCGGGCTGAGTTTCCTCCTGCGTTTGTGGTTAACCATGCCATTAGGGCTAGTATTGTCATTTCCTATGTTTGTTCTCTAGTAGGTCATTATTGCAATGAGTGCTGTTCATTCATTTATCAAATATTTATCGAGAGCCTAAAATGGACAAGGCACTGGGCCAAATTCAGTGTTATCACTATTTTTCAGTGACAGAATTGCTCTACTCAAAACCTTATTGTTAGTGATCCTAGATCCATCTATATTGTAAATTAGGGATTGTTGATGGTTATGATAAGGCAGTTTCAAATGTCATGCATATTCTACAAGATATTTTATTATATATAAAATAAGGATACAAAATTTTTGAAACGTTTTTATAAGCATTAGTCAGTAATAATGATGCACTGAAGTAACAAATAATTGAGAAATACTTAAAATTATAACACAAGATAACACGTATGATGTACTTGCTTTATTTCAAGTACACTTAAAAGAAATTTATATGAATTTGGCCATTTTATCCTTACAAAACCATGTGATGTTGTTAATATCATTATCCCCATCGACTTCAATAAAGTTGCTTAAGGACACAAAATTAATAAGCTGTGGAGTCATGTTCAAATCGTATTCTAGAACAGGAAATAAACATAAAAACACATATAAAAAACACATGTAAAATCTATATACTATAAAGTTGGCAACATAACATGCTGATAAAGAATTCAAATTTTAGCATCAGTCTGCAAATTTTAGATTTTCTACTTTTTTGCTCTATGACCACTAGCAAGTTAAGTCAATTTACCTCAGTTACCTCATCCGTGAAATGGGAAGAAATACAGCACTATTTAAGAGTTTTCTTAAAAATTAAATAAGATGTAAAGCTTTTAGAACAGTGCCTGGGGAAAAAAGTTTTGAGTAAATGTGAGTAACTGCTATCACTTGATGGTCTTCACAAAATAGATTGGGTGAATCAATGGTTTCTATAAAAACTACATGGACAAAATAAATAGACATAGCCTTGTAAGAAATAAACCAATCACTGAGCAATACTCGCCAATGCGATGACTGCTCCAT
>NW_007727945.1:242581-243517 GCF_000696425.1 Galeopterus variegatus | reverse complement strand
TAGCCTTGTAAGAAATAAACCAATCACTGAGCAATACTCGCCAATGCGATGACTGCTCCATCTAACAACTGCTCAGCATGGGACTTACATGTGAAGACAGGATTTTGTAGTCTGGTCATAGAATTTCATGTCTATGACATGTTTCTCTCAATAGTCACATCACCCTTTTACTATATTTCAGCTTCATTTGCTCTCAGGGATGATGATTGTACCGAAAATAACCAACTTACTGTAGACGAGCCACTGTTCTAGTTGTAGTCTTAAACAACATTATGAGGTGGTCATTATTACCCCGTTTTGTAAATAGAACACTGAGACAAAAATGATGAAATGGTTTACCTAAGGACACATCAGTGGTAAGTAGCATAAAATGGATCTGAATAGAATCTGTTGTACTTATCTCCTTAAGAGTTTCATCTATAAATCAGGTTTCTGAAAGTAAATTTTCTTAGTTAATTCGCTTTATTTCTTATAGCAGTTTTAGATTCAAAGAAAAAGTGAGCAAAAAGTACACAGAGTTCCCAAATACCTCCTTTT
Organism: Galeopterus variegatus; assembly: GCF_000696425.1. Taxonomy (NCBI): domain Eukaryota; kingdom Metazoa; phylum Chordata; class Mammalia; order Dermoptera; family Cynocephalidae; genus Galeopterus; species Galeopterus variegatus. The sequence continues at coordinate 242,980 of NW_007727945.1, read as the reverse complement.
CCCTTGTCCCCTGCTGAACAATTTTTCCTATTACTAATCACTTGCATTAGTATGGTACATTTGATGAACCAGTACTAACACATTATTGTTAAATAAAAAGTCCATAGTTTTTGATATGAATACATGATAACATGTATCCACCATTATAGTATTATAAAAAAAATCATCATCCTAAAAATTCCCTGTGCTCTTCCTGTTCATCCTTCTCTCACTCTTCCCAAACCACTAGAAACCACTGATCTCTTTACTGTGTCTGAAGTTTTTTCCTTGTCCAAATGTCATACACATAGTTGAAATCACAGAGCATGTAGCTGTTTCAGATTTAAATCTTTCACTTAGCAATATATATTTAAGGTTCCTCCATGTCTTTTGATGGCTTGATATCTTATTTCTTATCAT
>NW_007727945.1:239789-241281 GCF_000696425.1 Galeopterus variegatus | reverse complement strand
TTTTTTTTTCTGTGCCTGGTTTATTTCACTCATTCATGCTGCTGTGGGTGGCAGAATTTCATTCTTTTTTTATGGTTGAGTAGTATTTCATTGTGTATATATACACCACATTCTCTAATCAAATCATCTGTTGATCGACACTTAGGTTGGTTCCATATCTTAGTTATTGTAAATAGAGCTGTGATAAACATGGAAGTGCAAGTATCCTTTCAACATGTTGATTTCCTTTTCTTTGGGTATATACCCAGTAGTGGGATTGCTGGATCATGTGGTAGCTCTATCTCTAGTTGTTTGAAGAACCTCCATACTATCATCCATAATGGCTGTGCTAGTTTAAAATTCCACCAATAATGTATAAGAATTCCCCTTTCTCCACATCCTTGCCAGTAATTGTTATTTTGTCTTTTTTTTTTTCTTACTGGTAAGGGGATTGAAACCCTTAGCTTGGTGTCTTCCACACCACGCTCAGCTAGTGAGTGCACCGGCCATCCCTATATAGGATCTGAACCCACAGCCTCAGTACTACCAGTGCCGCACTCTCCTGAGTGAGCCACGGGGTCGGCCCCTTTTCTGTCTTTTTGATAGTAGCCAATCTGAAGTGAGATGATATCGCAATGTGGTTTTAATTTGCATTTCCTTGATGATTAGTGACATTGAGCCTTTTTTCATATTCCTGTTGGCCATTTGTATGTATTCTTTAGAAGAATTTCTATTCAGGTCCTTTGACCATTTTTTATTGGATTTTGTTTTTCTATTTAGTTGTTTCAGTTCCTTGTATATTCTGGATATTAATTCTTTGTCGGACGTGTAGTTTGCAAATATTTTCTTCCATTCTTCAGGTTGTCTCTTTGCTTTATTGTTTCCTTTGTTGTGCAGAAGCTTTTTCATCTTATAAAATCCCATTTGTTTATTTTTGCTTTTTTTGCCTGCACTTTTAAGGTTATTCATAAAATCTCTGCCCAGTCCTATGTCCTGATTTTCCCCTGTGTTTTCTTCTAGAAGTTTTATAGTTTCAATACAACTTAAAGATTCAACCCAATCCCTATCAAAATATCAATGACATTCTTCACAGAAATAGAAAAGCAATCCTAATATTCACATGAAGCAACAAAAGACCCCAAATAGCCAAAGCAATCATGAGCAAAAAGAATAAAGCAGGATATATTACACTAACAGATTTCAAAATATACTACAAAGCTATTGTAACCAAAATAGCACTGTACTGGGCATGAAAAGACACATGGACCAATGCAACAGAATAGAGAACCCAGAAATCAATCCATGCATGTACAGCCAACTGATATTTGACAAAGGCATAAAGAACATACATTAAGGAAAGATCATCCTCTTCAATAAATAAAGCTGGGAAAACTGGCTATCCATAGAAGAATGAAACCAAACCCCTATCTCTTGCCATTCACAAAAATGAACTCAAAATGAATTAAAGACTTAAACGTTTAGCTTCCTAAGAAACTGCCAAATTGTCTTCTAA
>NW_007727945.1:236620-239179 GCF_000696425.1 Galeopterus variegatus | reverse complement strand
AGCACTGTACTGGGCATGAAAAGACACATGGACCAATGCAACAGAATAGAGAACCCAGAAATCAATCCATGCATGTACAGCCAACTGATATTTGACAAAGGCATAAAGAACATACATTAAGGAAAGATCATCCTCTTCAATAAATAAAGCTGGGAAAACTGGCTATCCATAGAAGAATGAAACCAAACCCCTATCTCTTGCCATTCACAAAAATGAACTCAAAATGAATTAAAGACTTAAACGTTTAGCTTCCTAAGAAACTGCCAAATTGTCTTCTAATGTGGCTGCACATTTTGCATTCCCACCAGCACTGAATGTCAGTTCCTGTTGTTGCACATTCTCTCCAGCATTTGGCATTGTCAGTGTATTGCATTTTAGCCATTCTGATAGATGTATAATGGTATAACATTAATTTTCAGTGATATTGAGAATCTTTTCATATGCTTACTTACTACCTATATCTTCTTTTATAAATTGTGTGTGCAGATTTTTTATCCATTTAAAAATGTTTTTTCTGTTTTTTATTGTTGAGTTTTAAGAGTTTTTTGTATATTTTGGATAACAGTCCATTAGGAATATGGCTTTTGCACAAATTTTATCTCAGTCTGTGGTTTGTCTTTCTTTTCTCATAACCAGTTATTTTGCAGAGAAGAAATTTTTAATTTTTATGATGCCCCAGTTATTTTTTTTTTTTTTCTTTTCATGGATTATGCTTTTGGTAGTGTATTGAAAAAGTCATCACCAGACCCAAGGTGACCTAGACTTTCTTGTGTGCTATCTTCCAGGGGTTTTATAATTTTCCATTTTCCATTCATGTTTATGATCCATTTTAAGTTAATTATTCTGAAAAGCATAAGGTCTGTAATTAGATTCTGTTTTTTGCATGTGGATGTTCAGTTATTCCAACACCATTTGTTGAAAACATTATACTTTCTCCATTGAATTTCCTTTGTTCCTTTCAAATGGAATTTTTTATCGTACATATGTAGTATAATTTAAGCTAAACCACATCATAAATCCTCTTAAAGTTTATTGAATGTCCATCTGGGTATTTTTGTATGATGAAGCAATAAACATACCAGAATTTAATTTATAAAGATTTTTAAAATAAAAGACAAGTATGGATGCTTCAATATATCATATTATGACAAATAGCCACATGAAAAAAGTAAAGGTGACACTGTATCCCAAACTTACACCAAAATAAATTCTGGAAGTATTAATTCTGGATTAATTTTTAATAATCAAGAAAACACCAATAAATCTACTTTAATTATGGAAAATATGTTTATAAAATACATATGATATGTATATATAAATAACATATATGATTATGATTTTTGTCCCATATTTATGACATATTTCTTCAATATTTATTTAGTTTCTATGTTGTATAAGTTACTCTTCTAAAAAGTCAGGTAGAAGATGATAAAATTTAAAGGAAGAAAATATAGTCTGTTTCTCCATGAAGTTTTACAAGCTAGTGAGGAAGACAGACATTCACTGAAGATTACTCAAATATATTTAAGGTATATTCATTTTTAAAACCATCAAAAAGGGATGCAAAAATGCAATTTTCTTAATTTTTCTATGATTGCATTTATCTCTCTATCAACTCCATTCTTTCCAAAAAAGAAAAATGAGCAATTCATATCTGGATAAATCCAATTATTAAATATCTTTTTTTTTATGAACTAATTTCAAAGTTTGGGTTTTTCTCCTTCTCTTGGAACAGATGCTTAGAGGCATGGGAAAGCTGCACTCTCATCCTTTGGGTATCAACAATTGCACACAGTACTTTATTTGTCTCATTGATCCTGGTGCTCACTGAGCTCTAGCCAGGTCTACATTTGATTCCCAACTTGATCTGACTCTTACCCACCCTCTGCTGACATTCCTGAAGGATTACCAGCTGACTTATGAGCTACAAGAAACACTGGAATAAACTAAAGGGGGAAAGCAAAAAAGAAAATACATTTGATTCTAGCTTAGTTGCCCCCATTCATATAGCTGTGGTAGGTAAGAGCCTGGAAAGAAAAAAAAAAAAAAAAAAAAAAAAAAAACAGCCTAGAGGCATATAATCTGTTCTACACAGAGATCAAGAAAATCTCCCTTGCTAGATTTTTGCTTGAAGTTCCATCTGAAGAATGAATGAGTATCACATAATCCAAGGAGGAGAGGGGAGGGAGAAACCCCAAATTCTGAGGGGGAGGAAAGTATGACACATGCAAATATAGGATATAAAGTCCATGGGTCTGGAATTGACAGTTTGTAGTTGAGGGTGGAGTGGTATCTGAGCAAGTGGAGAATGGAAATGTCTCTATATTTCAATTAGAGACCTTCAAAAGTACACAGACACTTTTAGATCAAATTAGTCTTTTAGCCTCCTTATCACTTTATCAAGAAGTGTATTCTTTTTTTTTTTTTTTTTCCTTTTTCTCTTTTTTCGTGTCCGGCAACGGATCGCAACCCTCAGTGTCGCACCCGGACCGGACTGAGACCGGCAACGGGATCGCAACCCTCGGTGTTGCACCCGCACCTCACTCAGCCAGTGAGCGG
>NW_007727945.1:233796-235808 GCF_000696425.1 Galeopterus variegatus | reverse complement strand
TGGGAGCGCCACCGCGCTCCTAAGCGGCGCACTGTAGCAGTGCGCCACCGGGCCGGCCCAGGAAGTGTATTCTATTGCATGTGAATAATCAGTTCTGGGATCCGACTCTATGAAATTGAAAAATATATTTTGGTAGTATTCTTTTGTAGACAATTGATACAGGTCTTTTCCAAAGCATAGTATTTAGTCTTCAAGTTATCTATGGTCTTTCTGAAAGTGTTATTTAAAGGCAATGGTTTATGAGTTGTTCATTTATATAACCAGAAGTAGCAACACTTGCTGAGTCACTTGATGCTTTATTTATTAACAATATTAATTTGGCCCCCAAAGACCCACAATTATGACATACACAATTGAGGTACATCAAAGTTTATTAGGTGGCTGTTTTTTTTTACCAAAAATCAATTATTACTTTGACTACTGTTACTTACACCCAACAACATTTAAATTCATCAGTGATAATTTGTGCATTTCCTAAGACTAGTGAAATATGTTAACATTATTTCCCTAAAAAATTCTTTCCCTAAAAAAAATGTTAACTATAACGTCTTTCAGTCAAAAGTCAGTTGTGGAAAAAAAACTTGCTGTGTTTCAAACATCGTACTGGACAGTTTTCAGGAAATTGATGCTTTGCTGTGATGTATTGGTAACCATGACTGGAAAGAGTTAAGAAAACACCCAGAAAATATAAAGTTTTATTCTGGAGTGGAAAAAAAAATACTTGTACTGGAAGACTGCAGCTGTATGAAAAGTGTAAACGCAAGTAATTCTTTGTAACTCTTAATTACCTTAATTTGAATTTAACACTTTCCTTGGTGTCCTCATTCCTGCTAAAATCTCTTGGAACCCAAAATATATCATAATTAATGGTCTTATTCATGCATTTCATGTGTTTTCATTGTGCGAATAAAGCTCTAGTTTCTAATTAGACGAATATAGTCTTTGCGAGTGGTGAATTTGGAATCGTTCTTCTGAGATGGCATTATTATTCCTAATAATATTAGCTATAATCACCATATTACTCAAAACCGGCATATGACTCCTTTTTAATATCAAATAGTCTAACTTCTCCAATTTTCTTTCTACATGAAAACATTTATATTTTTACTGCCAACCATATTAGACTATGTGTTTGTAACATCTCTCTTCTAGGACTGATGCCTGCATGTCATTATCATCTTGTGTCCTTGTCCCTAATAAATGTTTCCCTGTGGGAGCCACATGGCACTCAAAGCTGCCTACAATCTTTTCAGGAGGCAAATAATTACCCACAGAAATAATTCAGTTCCAAAAGGAATTCAAATTAGCTACATTTTCACGCCTTTCTCATTTATGAGGATGAATATCATGTAAGTCAAACTGCTTCTATTTGGACTTCATTCTTAGCCTTCTTTTACTGGTGGATAGGAGAGCCCAAGACACTGAGAATTGGTCTTACCCTGGGATGAGATGGTTCCACCCAGGTTGAGTGATTTTGTCTTGAAAGCTATGTTCAATTACCTACGTACATTTGACTTTAAAGACAAAGAGCACATCAGAATAACTCATGGACTTATTATAGATATAATTACATTTACTGAGTAGTCAAATTAAATACATAAACATGAGTTACAGATCAAATGTGAGTTGATGTCTGCTCTCTTACCTGTGGCCTAATTTGGTATCTAAATCTGTTCTTTTGCTCCTTTCACGAGATGCTATGTATCTCTTATCAATTCTACTGGATAAATTGATCCTGTCTCTTGTAGAGCCCCTGCCTATGGTAGGATGGATTGTAGCTGTTTTACACTTTCCCTCTGAAAGAGACTGATTAGGTATTTATTACTGTTATTACTAGATTTGCAGTGCTTGGACAAATCTTCAAGAACCCATTGGTCTCATATATAAGATTTTTCTTTCTTCCCTTTAAACCGTTCTTTTTTCTAAATCCCATACTAGATCTGCCTGTCCTCTGCTTGATGTGCACCACTCACTCTTTGTTTCCTTGAGTTCTGCTGCTGCCTTCGAGTTCT
>NW_007727945.1:233063-233434 GCF_000696425.1 Galeopterus variegatus | reverse complement strand
CTGCTTGATGTGCACCACTCACTCTTTGTTTCCTTGAGTTCTGCTGCTGCCTTCGAGTTCTCCTGTTCCACTCTGCTGTTTGGGGTCCTATGTCATGAACGTGACTAACTTTTCCTTGCATCACTGGCTCCTTTATTGAGGATAAACTCCATTTATGATGCATTCTGATGCCTTGTGTCTTTCTGAAGCTTTCTATCTCTCCCTCCGTGTTGTAGAAGAAATTCTTTATCTAGCCCATAAGACAATCTCTTTTTCATATAGGAAACAGCTAACTTCTATGTTGTTCCACAAGAAAGACATTTTTCATCAAGAAACTAAGAAAAACTTTTATTTATATGCTCTCTTTCTTTAAATCAAAGTAGCCATATATC
>NW_007727945.1:230551-231553 GCF_000696425.1 Galeopterus variegatus | reverse complement strand
AGTGGCATATTTTCACTATACCAGTAGGCACAGGATCAAATCAGTTATTGGAATAACTCATTTCTGACAATGATATTTAGAATTCCAGGTGATAATTATCTGATTCCATTCTATCTGTGAATATAATTTGAACTAAAAAATGTGAATTTGAGAAAAGTGAGGTCAATTTGGGTAATTGCAAACGTATTTGCAAAGATATTTTAAACAAGAGAAATAAAATAAAGGCATAGGTAATCAAAAACTTGATTTAAACCATGAATAGAAGAGAAAGAACAGGAAGTGCTTATTTAATATGAATATAGCAAGTCTGACCTCAAATCTGTGTCCTCAACAAAAGGTCACAGTTCAGAAATCAAAATTAATTTCAAAAATAACTATTTATTTGACAGTCAAATTCTATGAATGGGAGATGTATATTTATATACATCTTTTATTTCCCCATCACTTCCTTTACACAGCACGGCTTTTCAACCACTTTGGTCATACTTCTCCTTCCTTAAGATCACTACCCCAGCCCTCATCCAGCACATCTGTGTGACTTTCTTCCATTCCCCTTTTTTCTGATTCTGTACTATAATGCTCAAAATAACTTGAATCTCAGGACAGGATCTGAATCAGAGTCAAAGTAGGAGAAGAAAGTGATTGGGCCAGTCAGAATCCTCTTTTGCAGGTGGATCACAAAGTTTAGTAATAATAGCTATTCTATATCAGAATATAATCCTTTAATTGGGAGAAAAAGTGAGATTGCTATTTCATACCCAAGAAGACCTCTCAATCTTGTCATTTAGAAAAGCAGAGTAGGGCTGACCCCGTGGCTCACTAGGGAGAGTACGGGGCTGGGAGCACAGTGGCGCTCCCACAGCGGGTTGGGATCCTATATAGGGATGGCAGGTGCACTCACTGGCTGAGTGCGATGCAGGCGACACCAAGCCAAGAGTTGCAATCCCCTTACCAGTCACAAAAAAAAAAAAAGGACAAAAAAAAAAAAAAAAAAAAAAAAAA
>NW_007727945.1:227835-229884 GCF_000696425.1 Galeopterus variegatus | reverse complement strand
GTAATATAAAAGTTAGTAACTTCTCTAGAGAAAGAACAAAATGCTAAGCAAACCAGAAACAAGAATTTTAGGACACTGAGCTTCATCATTTGCTTATATTACCTTATTAATATTGATACTTTAAAGCAACTATGACAGAATAAAATGTAAGAATTAAAATACTTACATAGAAAAATAATAAATGATTGGGAAAAATATCATCATGGGTGTACTAGTCACAATGGAACAAACTATGCTGAAATAACAAGAAACCTGAAATTTTGACTCTAAATAAATTAACAAAAGTTTGGCCAACTCTTGGGCATCTGATCTCCATGTGCAGCTCAGAGATCCAAGATGCTTCTATCATGGCTGCATGATATAATTAAATATATCAATATGCTAAATATATAAATTAATACATTAAAATATAAGTATAATTAAATATATTAACATAGTAAATATAGTAATTAATATATTAAATATATACATTTACTCTCTAAGTATGTAAATTCACTTACTAGCAATTATATATGTATAATTATAATTATAAATGTGATGATAAATATTATTATTGGGGGTGGTGTGGCCAGCATAGGGATCTGAACCCTTGACTTTGGTGTCACCAGGCTGTATTCTAAGCAAGTGAGCTAACCAGTCAGCCCCTTGTAATGATATATATATTAAACAATAATTATATATATAAGAATTCACATACTAGCAAACTACATATTTTTTAAATCTACTTTTTGAGTCAAGTTAAGCCAATAGACTTAGTTAAACTGTGAGAACAGAAACCTAGCAAGGGACAAATAAAGGTTCACTTTTCCAATCAAGCCAGTCTAGGTCACAGCATATGCTCTTGATGCTGATTTATCAACATTCCTCATACACCAGGCAGTGTAGACTCACAACATACAAAATTAAGCACAAATAATCCAGGCACTCTATTCTCTGGATACAGGGGTGTGAAACAAAATTTTTAAGTATGAGTGCTTACAGTTCTGTGAGAAAGGGAGATGGTTAACAAATGGTAAAAGTTTGATTTATAAGACTGAAATAAGGGCTTTGAAGGAAAGTAAATGCTGACCTGTGAGATAATCAGGAGGCTGCTGTGTGTACATCTTCTCTCTGGAGGGTGAGTACGTCTCTATTGAGCATTTCTGTTTCCACATCTAGTAAGTCTTCAGCACTTTTTCAGGAACTGCTCAGGTGTAGTTGTAGAGAGTGGGGAACAATACAGTCTTGCATTCCTGAGATTAACAGTCATGATTGCCCATAGAGACTGAATTGGGTGTGGTTTATCTTTATTTTTGCTGTAGTTAAAAGTTTTGGTTTATGTAATATGTGACCATGGCTTTGGACATAGGGCTTGAGACTTTCCATTGATTTGGGCCACAGGTGTTTGTGGTATTTTCATTTTTAGTAAACATAATTTCAAAGAGTTTTGAACCACCTTTTTATAACAGGCATTATCAGTTTTCTACTGTGCAGACTGACACAATACATTCCCCTTTATATCATGGAGTTCCTCCCAGTTTGAGAAAGGGTTAAGGTCATCTGCACAGTGCTAGCCCATCATGGGTTTTTTCTCAGTGGAGTGATTTCTGTGCAAGTTTATTGTGATTTCCTGGTTGAAACACCAAAATGAGTTATGGATTTTAGAGGTCAATTATTCACATAAAAGAGGAGAGCTGTAGATAGACATTAACATTTTCAATAATGTCTTAATTTAGTAAAAAAGGAGATACACTTGATATCCTAAAACTAGAAAACTTTTCATTTCTTTTTATAAAAGAAGTAGCTGGAAGCTTTGTGTTTCAATGATCCACAAACTCCAAAATCCATTTTGCTGTTCACAGGTATCGTTACCATATGTTTAGATTTTTAACAAATGTTATCGAAGAGGGGCAAAAAAGTAACATCTTTTATGCTTTTTTAAGGAGCAAAGAAAAAAATTCAATAAGGTGATAAAATATAGTTTTGTATGTGTAAATGATAAAGAAATATGAAATAATTTGTGTTAAGCACACAGCACAATATCTGCCCAAATGGGAATATATTGTTTAA
>NW_007727945.1:214067-226463 GCF_000696425.1 Galeopterus variegatus | reverse complement strand
GAGCAAAGAAAAAAATTCAATAAGGTGATAAAATATAGTTTTGTATGTGTAAATGATAAAGAAATATGAAATAATTTGTGTTAAGCACACAGCACAATATCTGCCCAAATGGGAATATATTGTTTAATTCTAATGTGGAATTATAAAATTATAAGAATCTCAGTTTTTCTCTAAAATGAATTTTAAAATAATATTGGAATAATATTCTAAAATATAATTCTGGATGAAAGAATTGTTTTGACTTTTTAATCTCCCTTGAGCTATTTTTACATAGCATTTATAATTTTTAATCATGAGTAAGTGTAATATATACATATATAATTAGAATATGCATAGATTTATGTATATATAGTATGTGTGTGCACATATATATATAATGAGCTGAATACATACACTTATTTTTCTCTGTTTAATTTATTAAATATAAACATGAGCAAATGACCTGGATACCTTTCTTTGTTGTATTCTGAAATATTACTTTTAAAAACACTTAGTGGTCTACAAAAGTTGTAGTTTTTGCAATCAATGACCTACTCGATTCACCGATTTGTTCAACTAATATTTATACATGTCTTCTTTGTGCCAGACACTGTTCCAATATGTAGGATTTAACAGTGAGAGATTGATAAAAATGGTAATGAAAGAAGTAAAACAGGTAACACAGCTAGAAGTGCAGGGGTGGTGGACAGAGGGAATTCGATATTAGGTAGTCTGATGAGATAAAGAAGGAAGAAAAGAAAGACCACAGTGGTGTGTTGGACTTTCAGAGAGAGAGAGAGCATACCTTGTGATACAAAGTAGAGTTGGGGGCAAAGGGGAGGGGGAGGGNAGAGAGAGAGAGCATACCTTGTGATACAAAGTAGAGTTGGGGGCAAAGGGGAGGGGGAGGGAGGTTGGGGATAATTGGGTGGGGGACATGGGGTGCAAATGCAATTTGTGGTAATGGGCATGCTGCCAGTATGAATCTGGCCTTCACATCTTGGTCACGAGAGTTGACAATCAGTTCTGTATCTCATGAATATTCATAACAAATTTAAAAAGTCTGTATTTGCCCATCTCTGTTGCTTATAACAAAATACCCAAAACTTGATAATTTATAAAAAATAAAATGTATTGCTTACAGCTTCTAAGTCTGGGAAGTCCAAAGTCCAGGGAACATACCTGGCGAGGGCCTTTACAGCAGCGCAGGGTATCACACGGTGAATGGCTACAGCAAGAGAGTACTAATGCTCACTTGCTCTCCTTATAAGGCCATCAGAATCATGCCCATTACTGCACATTAATCCACCAATTTATTGCTCCATGAATGGATCAATCCATTCAGTAGGGCAAGGTCCTCACAGTCTAATCACCTCTTGCCGCACCTTTCAATTACCAAAATAGGATTTTCCTCCCTCAACACTGTTACAGTAGGGATTAATGCATGAAACTTTGGAGGACACAATTCAACCCACAGCAACGTATTTTGATTAAATTGATTCTGAGTGAATAATTTAAGACTAACAGGAAGTCAGCAATCTAGATATCTCTAGGAAGACCATTCCAGACAGACAGACCAATAAGAAAAAAAAAAAAAAGTACTGAAGCAGAACACAGGTGACTTTTCCAGGAATACGAATGAGGCCCCCATGGGGCCAGAGAAAAGAAAGCCAGGAGAAAGTCATAGACTCAGAAGTCTGAGAGGTCAGGTTTGTGGCCNGAGAAAAGAAAGCCAGGAGAAAGTCATAGACTCAGAAGTCTGAGAGGTCAGGTTTGTGGCCCTACATTCTCCGGGATCTTGTAAGCCATGACAATGAGTTTGGCTTATTGAGATGAAAGTCCTGGTAGTGTTTCAAGCAGAAGAAGAGATATTATATATTGTACTGGGTCATTCTGGCTACTGTGTGGTAATATATGTCAAAGAGGGCCAAGAGTCGAAGCAGGGAGGTCATTCAGGAGCAAGAATCCAGATAGCAGATGATGCTCACACCAACTAAAATGGTAGCAATGGAGGTCATGAGAAATGGGCAGATCATTGATTTGTTTTAAAGACAAAGTCAAAAGGATTTGCTGACAAATCAAATTTGGAGTGTGAGAGAAAGATTGTTCACCTGTAATACTGGAATTCCTCTTTACTTACAAGAAGAAGACTGTTAGGAAAGGTTTGAGGCATAAAATCAGGAGGTATCCTGGATATATTGCTTGGAGTCCTCACAAAATAACCAAGTAAAGGTGTTCAAAAAACAACTGTACACACGAGTTTGAATTTCAGTAGGAGAGATTTGCCCTGAAACCAAAATAATAGTATGAATTAATGCTTTTATTGTACTTATTATATGCCAGAAACTTTTATCTACTATATGCATGTTATTTAATTTATACAAAATTCCCATGATATAGGTACTACTGTTATTGTATTAGTCAATTTCTGTTGCTTATAACAAAATACTTAGAACTAGGTGATTTAAAGAAAAAAAAAATTATTGCTTACACTTTCTGAGGCTGGGAGGTCCAGAGTCCAGGGAAGACATCTGGTGAGAGCCTTGGTGGTGACAATAATGATGGCGGAGTATCACCTTTTGAAAATGGTGGAGCAGAGAGAAAAACTCTTCATGCGCTCTCCTTTTAAAGCCATCAGAGCCACACTCCTAACCACCATTATCAATCCATTCACTATGGCGTGGTCCTTCATGGTCCTTCAATCTAATCACCCCTTCAAGGCCCCACCTTTCTATTACCATAACAGGATTTCCCATCCCCAAGAGTTACAGCTAGGATTAAGCATTGAGGTTGGGGGTAGGGGCGTCATCCAATGTACAGCAATTATCAACATTTTACAGTGAGGGAACTGAGTCACAAAGAAGTAAAGAAGTTATGTACTTATTCCAAGGACAAAGAGTTAGTAATCCGTAGAGTGAATGTCTATTCATCTATTAATTCTGCTTACTGCCTCTTTTGGTAGTTGATCATCACACGGCTGGTATTTAAAGCCATAAAATTGGGTTAGATCATCAAGAGAGTCAGGGGAACATGGAAGAGGTCCACGACTGAGCCCGGAACTGAGTCACAAAGAAGTAAAGAAGTTATGTACTTATTCCAAGGACAAAGAGTTAGTAACCCGTAGAGTGAATGTCTATTCATCTATTAATTCTGCTTACTGTCTCTCTTGGTAGTTGATCGTCACATGGCTGGTATTTAAAGCCATAAAATTGGGTTAGATCATCAAGAGAGTTAGGGGAACATGGAAGAGGTCCAAGACTGAGCCTTAGGCACTTCAGAATTAAGAAATTAAGAGTTAAGGGAGTCCCATGTTTATTGTAACTCTGTTCATAACAGTGAAGAGATGGAATCCACTGCATATATAGTGTATATAATGGACCAATGAATCCTAATTTTGCAACAATCGGTCTTTAGATGTTAAAGAGGTTGTCAGTGTATGACAAAGTAGTTAGTAAGTTAGCACATTTTGTGTACTTTATGTTGAAATTCATAGGAAAGCTTGTCCTCTAAAAATGACTTTTGGATGTGAAGTTATTCAACCATCTCTAAGCATTACATATGCGTGTACTTGTCCACCAGACTGAAGGCAGAGAGAAGGAAATGAAGAAGGAATGGTTTAAAGCCAAAATTTTTGTATTTAGAAGATATCTCAGATTATAGCCATTGTTATGTGTGTGCAGTTTTATTTATCTGTGTGTGCTGTATACATAATGGACAAGCTTTTATGTGAAATATCTAGTGTTTATAGATATTTAGAAGTACTTTGCAGATATTTAGAAGTACTTCATATATTTAAAAGTAGACAAATTCTACTTTTAAATGCATGAAGTACTTCTAAATATCTTTATTCTTTTACTTTTTGTAAATAGATTTTAAAAATTGTTGGGAAATATTGTGTTTTGAAATGGAATTGTTAAACCACCTTTGTGAACAGTACACTGTCTGTACTTGTTCACGGGTTGAAGGAGATGGAAAGGAAGAAAGAATAAAAGGTGTTTTGCTAGTGCGTGCTAGAGAATTTCAGCTTGTCCTTTGCCCTATATGTTATGTGTGTTTCATTTAACTTTGCTGTACTGTATATATTGTGTTTATACTGGACAAATTTTCTTAAATTTATAATATAAAGTCTCTAAATATTAAAGAGTTTGCCAATGTACAACCACAGTAGAGTTAGTAAACTGACATTTTGTATACTTTGTGTTAAAATTCATAGAAAGCCTGTCTTCTGGAAAGGACTTTTGGAAGTTAAATTGTAACATCATACCTAAGTGACACAAGTGCCTATGTTCACTGGGTTGATGACAGAGAAAAGAATTTGGAAGAAATGAAGGATTCTAGTCCAGAATGTTGTTATTGAGAAGACACATTCAGGTATAACCATTGTTACATGCGTGTAGTTTATTCAACGCTATTGCATATATAATAGACAAACTTAAGTCCTTATTTGAAATATCTAGTCTTTCTAGATGTTTAGAAGTAGTGCACAAAGTATGTTAAAAGTAGAGGCAATAAGTATGTTTTGTAGATATACTTTTGCTAAAGTTCATGTAGAATATCGTCTTTTGGAAATGAAACAGTCAAACCACTTCTCTGAGCAGTACACAGTATTATGTTTGTGCTGGTTCAGGAGGGAAAGGGCAGAAGAAAGTGCAAAGGGCTTTATACCAATGTGCTTATGGTGAGGAAAGACTGACCATTGTTCCTTATGTCTGTGCATTTTGTTTTACTTTGTTGTGTATATAGAGTTTATAAAGGACAAAGGAGTCCTAATTTACAACATTTAGTCTTTCTAGATGGTAAAGAGGCTGCCAGTGTATGATAAAAGTAAAGTTAGTAAACTCATACAATGAGTACACTTTGTGTTAAAATTAATAGGAAAGGCTGTTCTTAAAATCACTAATGGAAGTGAAATTGTTAAAATCTCTAAGCATTACAGATGTTTATACCTGTCCACTGGGTTGATAGAAGTGGGAAGGCAAAGGGTCCTAGGCCAGAGGTTTCTATTTAGAAGACACTTTCGAATTATAGCCTTTGTTATGTGTGTGCAGTTTATTGTGTGTAAAGCAGAAAATTTGTCTTTATTCAAAACATCTAATCTTTCTAGCTGTTTAAAAGTGCACAACATATGTTAAAAGTAGAGACTAAAGTAATGTCCTTCAAGTATTTTTTGTTATTTCGTAGGAGTGGTTGGTTGCATTTTGGGAATGGAATTGTTGAATTTGATGTCTTGGAAAGTATACAGACTGTTCTCTGGGTGGTGGTGGGCGAAGGCAGGAGGAAATGTGCAGAGACAGGGGTTCTGTGCCCATGAGTTAGATTAGCTCAGATTGTGTAACCATTATTTTTGTATGTGCATTTTAGTTAATATTGCTGTGCATTAAAGGATAAACAAATCCTAGTGCCCAAAATATGCTAAAGAAGAGGTAGTAAAATAATTCCTTTATAAATGTCTGTTTGTTAGTCTGGGGGAAGGACTGTCTTCTGGGAGTGACGTTTGTTAATCTACCTGTTGGAGTTAGACGTAGTCCTGCATTTAGTCACTGAAGTGGTGGAAGAGGGAGAAGAGAAGGGGTGAAGGGAAGGGCTCTTTGCTAGTATCTCCACATCAAGACAGTTTTAGGTTATAACCCTAGATCTATATTTGTGTTTTTAATGACAAAAATGTTTTTGTGGATAAAGTTAATAGATGTCTTATAGATGTCTTGGCTTTATACATGTCTTAGGTGACAATGTGTGATAAAAATTAGAGCTAGTGAATTAACCAATTTGTAAAGATCTTTTTGCTATAATTGATAGAAAAGATGCCTGTTGGACATAGAATTGTTAAACCACCCCTGAGCAGTGTATATCACTATGTATTCACTAGTTTGGCAGCAGAAGGTCAGAAAGAAGTGCAGAAGAAGAGATATGTTTATATTGACATTTTGATGATAGCCATTGATGTATTGGCATCTCTTTTGGCTGTGCTATAGGAATACATTAAGTAATTTAATAGAAACATCCTTCTTGCTAATATTTTAATAGTATAGATCTGATAATGAATTCTCTTAGAAACATTATACCTCGTATACATTGTTGCTTTGTGTCTCATTTTTTCATTGGGCTTACAGGAATGCAGTATTTTAATCAAAACTCTGCCAATACTTTTATCTAGAGGCCTGTTGCCATTTTTGTCTTCTATGAAACTTTTTTCCCAAGAAAGGCAGGATTACACTTTTTTCTAACAGACTGAATTGGTGGACTGCATTCTTGGCTATCAAAATACTCTTATAGGTTTGGAATTTTGAATTGGTAAGTATTCATAATGTGTGAAAAAGAATGATGCATAGTGTATGATCACAATCACATAAAATTGGATATTGCATATATACATGTAGGACCTAGAAGGACACGTCAAACTGTAACTGCTGTGATTGTGGATGATTTTGTTCTTTGCTTCCTGTATTTTTCAGTTTCCTGTAATGCACAAATTAGCACATAAAAATAAAAGTTGTTTTAAAAAACTGAAAACAAATAAGTCTTAAGGAAAATCTTACAATGGAGCTATCAGAATGCTATTATAATCCTAACATCACTAAAAGTAGATTTTTGTTCCTCTAGATGTGATGAAATATTAAACACACAGAACAACTTATGAAGGAATGTTGGCAAAGCAGTTAAACCTGAATCTTTAAAGAGAACTTTAATTACACAAAGTTAATTGACTTCTTGAGGAAGCAAAGGAAAAGTACAGAACGTGAGATATTTCATGGGACAACTGACTTAGTTTCTGCAACAAATTTATGACATAAGAGACAAATTGATATATGTACTTTGTTAGGATACTGATTTGAACAAAATAATTGCAAACAGACATTTTTAAGACTATCTATAATATTTGATTGTTGGTTGTTTATTGTATGATACCATTCTTAATATGGGACCCGTGTCCCTGTTGCCAGAGGGAGAAAAGCAGACCTTATTCTCAAAGAATTGTTTGTCTTTTCTAAACTGTCTTCCAGGCTACCAGAAGGACTGACTCAAGGCACTTGTCTTTGTTTTTCCTAACTTGGAACTCACACTGGGCAGAAAAGCAGAACACATTCCTTAAACATTATAAGGTAAATGAACTACCTTCAGCCACTTGGAGCTAGATTCCAGTTGAAGGATGCAGAAGAAATATCTTGGAATTATCTCTTACTCTTCTGTTTCTCTGACCTGTCAGAGAATCTTGTTTGCTCTACCTGTAAATACAGTTAATGACAATGTAGTAGTCACCGCAATACACATATTAGGATATAGTAAGTTTGCAAAGGACTTGTACTTCTTATAGAAACTATTGTGACATAGGAGTCTGGCTGAATTTTTGTTTTTTTAAAATTTTCTGTAGAGGCATATGGGAGGGTGAAACTTTGAGAGGAAATGGCAGCCAGACTACAGGAAGGAAGTTGAAGCATGTGCCTACTGTCTTCCTTGCTCCAGCTCCAAAAATTCCATCAATCAAATTTGTTTTAACTACGTGGGAGACTCCTGGATTTGCTGCCTCTGTCCTGAAATGTGCAGCCAACTACAGGCATAGAATTATCTCATTAATATTTACTGAAGCAAAGAATCTCCACTAGGTTTGGATGTGTAAAATTTGGTTCTACAGCTCAACTCCGGGAGTTCTACAGCAGAACCTCCAGGAGGCTAGATAGGCTCGTCACAGTAATTTCATTTATCTTACAAAAATAGCCCTGCATTTTTCAATGGTTACAATGAAAGTGACAGTATCCATTGAAAGTGATACCATGTACCACTCTTAGACATCACTTCTTGAATTTTTGACCTATTTCAACCTCTATTGTCACCTTGATTATGCAATATTTTCCTGGTTCTCTAATATCCTTGATCCTCTCTTCTCTGTTCCTATGTAATTTAAAATTAGAAACTAGAGTGTTACTGTTAAAACATAAATTTGATCATATCAATTTTTTTCTCATATCCTTTTTCCTGGTTCTCTAATATCCTTGATCCTCTCTTCTCTGTTCCTATGTAATTTAAAATTAGGAACTAGAGTGTTACTGTTAAAACATAAATTTGATCATATCAATTTTTTTCTCAAATCCCTCTAATGGCTCCCTATCACACTCAGTATTAAAGCCAAAGTAGTCCAATTGACTACAAGGTCCAAAAGAGTCTGGTCCTGTTA
This sequence comes from Galeopterus variegatus, assembly GCF_000696425.1. NCBI lineage: Eukaryota > Metazoa > Chordata > Mammalia > Dermoptera > Cynocephalidae > Galeopterus > Galeopterus variegatus. The sequence goes on along the minus strand of NW_007727945.1, from coordinate 218,314 downwards.
CCTCTCTGACCTCATCTCTTTTAAACCTTGCCCTGGCTCACTTATTTGTAGCTACACTGTTATGCTCTGCCTTAGTTATTTGCACTTCACATACCCCAAGCAGGAAATGCTGTTTCCCCTAATATACGCAAGACGCACATTCTTAGCCCCTTTTAGCCTTTGCTCTAATTTTCTTATAATTTCAATTGTCCAAATGTGAGACAATTTGCCATCAGAAAGGACAATAAAGCCTTATACATTGCTGGTGGAAAAGCAATATGGTACAGTTTGTTAAAAAGTTAAAAACTTCTTAAAAAGTTTTTTTTAATTATTGAAACATAATTGATTATACATATTTGTGAAGTATAAAGTTGACTATCAATATATGTCATGATCAAATCATGACATATATATCACACATAAATCATTGTGTCCATTAACCAATTCCTCAATAATTACTCTCCGCCCCCCCCTTTCCACCTATCTAGTAACCACAGTTCTGTTCCCTCCTTCTGACAGTTCAACAGATTATTGTGATTGCTTTCCCGCCCTTCCTTTCTTCCTTCCTTCTTTCCTTCCTTCCTTCCTGTCTTGTTTTTTAGCTCCCACTTATTCTTTAGGACATTCAGTATTTCTCTTTCTGTGCCTGACTTATATCACTTAATTTTCTCCAAGCTCATCCACATTGCTACTAAAGGCAGAATTTCATTCTTTTTTTATGACTGAGAAATATTCCGTTGGGTATATATACCATATTTTTCTTGTCCAGTCATCCATTGATGGGCATTAAAGTTGGTTTCATATCTTGGCTATTGTAAATAGAGCTGCAACAAACATGGGAGGGCAGCATCCTTTCTACGTGATGATTTCCGTTCCTTTGGGTATATACCCAGTAGTGGGATTGCTGGATCATATGGTAGTTCTATCTGCGGTTGTTTGAGAAACCTCCATAAAGTTTTCCATAAAGCTAAACTAATTTATAACCCTACCAACATCTTATAAAGGTCTCCTTACTCTCACCAGCATTTGTTGTTCTGTCTTTTTCATAATAGCAAGTTTAACTGTGATAATAAATCTCAGTGTGGTTTTGATTTGCATTTTCCTGATGAACAGTGATGTTGAGCATTTTTTCAAGTACTTGTTGACCATTTGTATGTCTTATTTTTGAGAAATGTCTATTCAGCTCCCTTGCCCATTTTTAAATTGGGTTCTTTTTCCCCATGAAGTTGTTTGAATTCCTTGTGTATTCTGGATATTAATTCCTTGTCAGATGTAAAGTCTGCAAATATTTTCTCCCACTCTGTTGGTTGTCTTTTCACTCTGTTGATTGTTTGTTTTGTTGTGCAGAAGCTTTTTAGTTTATTTTTTCTTTTGCTGCCTGTGCTTTTGAGATCTTATTCATAAAGTATTTGCCTAGTCGTACATCCTAAAGTGTTTCCACTATGTTTTCTTCTAGGAGTTTTATAGTTTCTGGTCTTATATTTAAGTATTTAATCCATTTTGAGTTGATTTTGGTGTATGGCAAAAGATACGGGTCTAGTTTCATTCTTGTACACATGGATATACATTTTTCTCATCACCATTAATTGAATAGGCTGCTTTTTCCCTAATGTTTGGTCTTGGTGACTTTGTCAAAAATCAGTAGGCTGTATGAATGTGGATTGACTTCTGGGTTCTCTATTCTGTTCCATTGGTTCATGTGTCTGTTTTTATGTCAGCGAATAGGCTGCTTTTTCCCTAATGTTTGGTCTTGGTGACTTTGTCAAAAATCAGTAGGCTGTGTGAATGTGGATTGACTTCTGGGTTCTCTATTCTGTTCCATTGGTTCATGTGTCTGTTTTTATGTCAGTACCACACCATTTTAATAACTATAGATTTGTACTTTAATTTGAAGTCAGGTAGTGTAATACCTCTGGCTTTATTTATGTATTTTTTGTTCAGAATTGCTTTGGTTATTTGGGGTCTTTTCTTGTTCTATATGAATGTTAGGATTGTTTTTTCTATTTCTGTGAAGAATTGGTATTTTAATGGGGATTGCATTGAATCTGTGGATCTCTTTGGGAACTACGAACATCTTCACAATGTTAATTCTTCCAATCCATGAATGTGAGATTTCTTTCCATCTTTTGACTGTCCTCTTTAATTTCTTTCAGCAGTGATTTGTAGTTCTCATTGTAGAGATTTTTCACCTCCTCGATTAAATTTATTCTTAGGTATTTTATTATTTTGGTAGCTATTTTAAATGGGCCTATTATCTTGATTTTTTTTTCTGATAGTTCCTGTTGGACTATAAAAATGCTACTTAGTTTTGTATATCGATTTTGTATCCTGCAAATTTACTGAATTTGTTTATCAGCTCTAAAAATTTTTGGTATAGTCTTTAGGTTTTCCTATATACAGGATCATGTAATCTGCAAACAGGGACAATTTGACCTCATCTTAAACCTCTTTAAAAGTTAAAACATATATTTTCCATACAACCCAGCTATTTCATTCAAGGTATTTACCCAAAAGAAATAGAAGTAAATGCCCACACAAGGGCTTATACTGAATGTTCAAAGCAACTTATTCATAGATGCTAAAAACTGAAAACCTCTCAATATTGACTGGTGAATAAATAAGCACAATGTAGTATATACACACAATGGAATATTATTCACCACCTAAATTGGACAGACTATGGATATCCACATTGACATGGATGAACGTTGAAAACGTTATGCTAACTGAAACAAGCCAGAAATAAAAGTGTACATCTTGTATAATATCATTTATATATATATATATATAATTTTTTTTTTTTACAAAAAATAATCTGTGGAGACAAAAGGCAGATTAGTGGTTGCGTAGGGCTGGAAGTCAGAGTGAGATTGACTGTAAATGGTCACGTAAGAAAGTTCGGAATGCTCGAAATATTTTAAACCTGGATTGTGATGATCATTGAAAAACTCTATAAATTTATAAAAATCATCCAACGTACAATGTCTGAAGTTTGTGGTGTAACAATTATCTTAATAATGCTGTTTAAAAATAAATGAATCAAAAAAGCAATAAAAATAAGTTATAATATTTGAATATAATAATTCATAGTTATGCTAAAAAGGGGGGAAGCTGTTCGTTATAGAGAATATCATAATATAAAATAAATTATAGAATTAGAAAATTATTTTGTAACTCCTATCAGTTCAGGCAAAGATAACCAATGTATGTTAAAACCCATTGGTTGAAAGTGTGATAGAAAACTAAAAAGATGTGTGGTTTAAATACCCACAAATGCTTATTAGTTACAATGTGGAGTGATAGTTTTAAAGAGTTAATTATGGTGAATGTCACCTTAAAAAGTGAAATGGGGGGGGAAATGGACCTTATGTGCCTTATGTAATGCAATGAGAAGTTTACGATATTACCTATATAGTATTCTTAATCAAAAGTTTAATGTAATGATGAGAAAACAATTAGACAAATCCAGATGACTGGGACATTATATAAGACTCCTGGATGTAAACTTCATATAAAAAAAGGAGCATTCATTTTCTAAATTAAAGTTGAATAAAGACATGTTGCAACTTAAAGCAATGTGTGATCCTTGATGCGATAGAATTCAAATGCCCAAAGATTCTGACCCTCTTTCCATCAAGAGGTGGAGTCTACTCCCTTTCCCTAAACCTAGATTGGCATTCTGAATTGATTTGAATAATAAAATAGAGGAGAAATGAAGCAATGTCAGTTCTCAGTCAAGGCATTAAAAGAGCAGGAACCTCTGACTTTGCTCTTAGATTCCAGCTTCCATAATATAAGAAAGTCTAGTAATTGTACCATTTTATTATTAGAATAATTACTTATCCTTACATATTCTAGGATTATAGAATAAGTAATATTTATATCTGAGTGCCTATCATATCACAGGATCATCTAAATTACTTTACATATATACTTTCTGATAGTTAATATCAATCTAAGGTACGCATCATCCCTATTATACAAATGAAATTTAGACTCAAAGATTTTAAGTGGATCAAAATCACATAGATAATAGAAAGATTTGTAAGCACTATACTTTATTCTTCCCAAAAGGCAGTTTTTCTCATTTCTCATTTGGAGCTTTTTTTTTTGTCTGGATGGGAATTTTCATCTTCTCTAAACTACTGAGCTTTGAGTGGGATTCATTAAGATAGGTGATGGGAAGAATTAGGCTCATATACAGAACACAATTTGAAAAATACAAAGGCATTTGAGATGGGTAACATTATTAGTCATTGCACATTTCT